>NW_009637953.1:10688-14307 GCF_000690535.1 Cariama cristata | reverse complement strand
GAAGACCAGGGGGTCTCTCATTCCGTACATTCTTAAGATGTTTAAAAAGAAAGAAAGAAAGAGAAAAAAAAAAAGAAAAAGAAAAAAGATAAACGGTGCAAAAGCATAGCCCGCTAGCCAGGCAGAGCCTCAGCCTACAATCACGCTCAAGAACCTGCAAATATTCATGTTTCAATAACAGGTCTGTACTTGAACTGAGTTTATAATTGGAAAAGCAACAAATTTACAATACACACAGCTGCTGCAATTTACCTACAAAGCTGCTGCCAGATATTTTTTCCAAGCAGAGAAAATTACTTCTTTGTACTACACTACATTAAATCAGATTACTTCGTTGTAGAAATATGACATCTGTTTTCTTTACTTATATATAAAACTAAATATTCTCACATATTTCAGGAAGAGTTGTGCTTAATTCTAAAGAAACTGACAAATACAGTCCTCTACAAATGCCCTGTAGGTTTCATACATTCTTATACATCTCATTGGCACTTTTAAAACACAGTACTTGTCTAAGTCTTAGATTTTTCCGAAGTGTTTGAACCCCCAGTGTGTCACCACGAACTGTAAATTTAAAGCAAGGACCAAGGTTTGAAATCAACAAAGGTGATTTCTGCTAAATATGCAATTTCCTTCTCCAAGATCCTCTCTCAGTCATCTCACAATGACTAACAACATGGCCAACACATCAAGAAACTTGTCCAGCGATATATAATTGTGAGATTTTTTAAATTTTTTTTTAACATATCATAAAATATTTCTGAAATAACATTTACTTCACTGCTCTCTCATTAGTGCTTTATGGTGGAGGACAAACTCTGCACTTTTTGTTCACCAACTGCAAAGCCCCCAAAGCAAGTTTATAGCGTAGGCTGTTTTTCAAACATTACAGTCTAAATGATATAATAGGAATTGTATTACTATTATCCAAAGTATCAAACAAGTAAGATTTTACATAGTTTAAGTAACTGGACATGCAAGTACAACTTCACACCCACTTATTTGGAATTCTTCTCTCAATAAAAGGTAGTTATAAACTGAACTAATACGTTAAACAAATGCACGCACAAAGAGAATATATCCACAAATACTTACTCAAAAGACTTGTGGCTATAAAAAGACATCATATGCTTCCAAGACTATATTACAGTTTCAAAATCAGCCAGGGACCCAACGCTTACCCCTGATGGTCTGTTTCTGGTCGCATGTCATACACTTGACACTGTGCCAGCCTCACAATCACTCCAGACCGCAACAGCTCTAATGCCCCTTGCTGACTTTTAGCTACTCTGGTGAGGAACGCCTAGAGAAGAGCAGAGAAGGGTTAAATATTGCAGATGCACCATGAGACTTATTGTGACTATTTTTTAATCTTGATTTTAACATCATTTCAAATACTATTGATTTAGTGAAATATCTCTGAGTGCAATCAATGTGAAGAACAGACAAACAACTTTCATTTAAAAAGAAAAAAAAGCCACCATACCACAAAATCGTTTCTGAAGTACTATTACCATTTTGGACTCGTAGGTATACAGCGCCTTAAGTAAAGGGGGTTGAGGTGTGAGCAAGCTCTGAAGAGTCAGATCATCATCTGCTAGGCTATCCACAAGCACCTTCAGGTAGCCACTATTGGAGAGATACAACAGCCACTGCTGCTGCTTGTCTACTGAAACAATATGATCAAGCAAAGCCAAGGCCAGCATCTGGGATAAGGGAAATAAAAAAAAAAAAAAAAAAAAAAAAGAAAAAAGAAAAATCCAAACAGAATTAAAACTATGAGATCAATGAGATTTCTAACAAACACCTAGAAATAAAAAATGCTAAGCAGTTCCTTCTAACAGTTTCTTAAAAGCAGAATGCATTTGTGCAGTACAATCGCAATCCTTTATGTGGAAACTATTTTAAGCCACTGAAGGTAGTATCAGAAAATATTTCTTCCAGAAGTCACCAAATCTTCCCGAAGTGGGAAAAGAAACTGGCAAGTCCTTGATTTAAAAATAATAACAAATAAATGCCACAGCAGTTCATACCTACAATCTCCTGCAGCAGTGCTTGCTACCCTTATTTTTAAACAATACGACACATAGCTTTTTTGAGATAAAAATTAGTATGCATGTATGCCCCTACTTTCAACAGCTTGAAGGATGAGTGGGAGGACAGAAACGTGAAAGAGATTATCTACAAAAAATGTTCTAGTTCTACCTCATGAGATTTCCCTTTTCTGCACAGTAGTAAAATGTTCTTTAAAACAAACCAAACAGTGATTGCAAAGGAATAGATTTAATTACCCGGCCTATCTCATGACCATCACAAGCATCACGACAGACCACCTCCATGAGCGCTGCCCCATAACTCTCAATAATTGCCATGTTTTCCCGTTGCAATTTACTAAACACATCTTCAGGAGCTGTCAGACGTTCCCACATTGGTTTTTTAGCTGTAAAAAGCAAGTAAAGGAAAAAATGAAAAATGCAAAGATGGGCAGCTTAACATTAGCTTAGCTACAGTACCACTGAGGCTACATCCTTCAGGGCATTCTCTATCTTGCAACAGAAATGCCCCAAACAATGGACAGGGTTTTTTTGACTGAAATGCAGATGTTTTCCTACAAATCCATTCTTTCCTGAGTATCACACACATGCCAGCCAGCACAAAAATGTGTCTGCCTGTATACATACACCACCCTTACAAATACATATATTCTACATTACATGTATCAAACCTTAGAATAATTTTAACCAGACTATATGCCTAAGAACTTTCACTGGGACCAAAACACTTGGTTTTGAAGGGAAGTAAACAAGGTGACTTAAGTGGGAATGGGCTGAATCCAAAGCCAGTAATAAACTACAAAGGGGTTATAACAAATTCAACGGTGTGTTCACTACTGTAGCTCAAAATGCTGATCAAGGAATAGCAATAAGAGTCTACATGCACAGGTACTAGCCCCAAGTTTGTTTTTCAGTCCTTGTCCAAGCTCTAAGATGAAATAATGATTAGAAACACTGATAAATCAGGCATTGAAGCCACTAACAGAGAGAATGTGATATTCACCATAAACTCTCTTGATTAAGCAGCAACTCTGGCTGGCTTATTTTTGGGGGTGGTAGAGGTGATGCTTTTTTGTTTGTTTTCCCCCCAGGGGTCTTCAGCTAAAGGACCAGAAAAAACATTAAATAATCTTTGGTTGGTTTTGGTTGCTTTTTTTAAATAGGATCACTATGGTATGAGTGTACATACAAATGTGGAGGCAATACATTTCTACAGCTGTAACTGCTCTCAAGTAGGGCCAAGCAATCTCCAGTTCTTTGACAATTTTGTAGCTAAGATGCATGGCTTTAAAGGGACATAAATGAATGATCTTCTTTAGTGCTGGAGGTCAGAAATTTAATATCCTCATCCAGAAGACGACATTTTGAAGGTATATATAGCTAGACAGGTCAGAATAGAAGATTTGCATCATTTAGCATAAGCAATTAATTTCAGAGGCTCTTGGAGTAAAGATGGTTCCTATCTACATAATCTCTTTCCAGAAGACAACTCAGCATGCAGAAACTGTATTATTCAGGGTTACATAAAGATTTTTCTCGCCCCCCCCCCCCCTCAGCTTTCTCAC
>NW_009637953.1:7260-10657 GCF_000690535.1 Cariama cristata | reverse complement strand
ATACAATTGGACCATACCCGCTTCTAAAGTGTCTGGTTCATCTGGTCTCTGAGCAATCTGCAAGTAATAAAGCAGTGATCCATAAAGGTGCGTTCTCACTCTCTGGAAGCCACCACCTGTTCACAAGAAACATTCATAATTAAAACCAAATAGATGTAAATTCCATAACATCATCTTCTACTGGCACTTAATTTAACTTTCCTATGGCAATGCTGGCAGAAATAAATAAAACAAATAGATATCTTAAGTCAGAGTTCTACTGTTCACATAAAAGCGTATTTGTGAGTAAATTCAGCAAGTTTATGGCGCTCCATAAAAGTGGCAATATTTACACATCTCTCTTCTGCTTGTTGTTCAGATTAAAAAAATAATACACCTTTATTAATTTTCTTCTCTTAGTAACATCACTTAGATCTATATTAATCATGTAAGATTCACCTAATTGACTGTCATGAATAACCTCACTGCAGTAACAGTCCATCTTCCTACTCTGAGCAGCTGGAATTCCCACACATGCACTGCAAAGGTCAACACACCTGTTTTCAAAATGAAATCCAGCATCTTTTTTAAAATGATGTGGAGGGAGGAGTCACCAATGGAAGCAAAACCCATGGATATGCTCTCAGAGCCAGGTGATGAGGCAAAGGAACCATCCAGCATCAAGACATATTGGGACTGTCCCACCATAGGAAGTGCAAGTGGCTGTTTCTGCTCGGTTTTCACAGACTGGCTCAGGTGGGCAGTCAGGGTGAACACAGCCCCTGCCACCACCGGCATCAACTCCTGAGCTGCATCATCATCTAGGATCTTAATACAGAAAAAGAAGAAGAAAAAGAAAAAAAAAAAAAGAAAAAGAAAAAGAAAAAAATGAAGTAGAAAAGTGTTTGATTTCATGAGTTATTAAAGTAATTAATTTAGTCTCTTGTAGCTATCTCATTTATGTATGCATAAGGATTTCATTAACATGGCACTGCTTAAAGCAAATCAAAAATCAGTAGCGTCAGAAACTAATCTTTCTGAACAAGTTGAACACATTATAATTGAGAAGACTGTTAGGTGTCTTTTTTTTATCTACACAAATCACAGGCAGGATGATAACTAAGTCTGGCTGGGAAAAGGGAAGGAACGTGCTGACATCTGAGTTGCTTTATTAGTACAATATCTATTTTTTTTTGAACAACCGACACCCTCGTGGTTTTACAGTTATTTAAGAAAACTATTTCCATTAAAAATGTGAAGATACAATTTACAAAACTCAAAGGGGCAAGCATCAAAGAAGTGAGCATCAAAGGAACATTTAAGACAATGTGGAGGAACACTAACAAGAAGTTAGCATTTACAATTTTAGTTCACTTCATCATTGAAGAGGTAAACACGGACACTCAAGGAGCTTTCCTTTTCAGCAATACAGATGTTTAATACAAGAGATTAATTATTTTCAAAAGAAAATAATGATAATTGTTTTCTCAAATTAACAAAAACTTCACTAAAAATTGAGCCTTACATTAGTCTGAAGTTTCTACTCTGTAAAGATTTTAGGAAAGAAAGAAATTCGTTCGACTAGCAAAGGCCTCCCTTGTTTCCCATTTTTAAAATTTTGTTCACATAAAAACCAAAACCAGCACGCCACTAAAAAAATAGTTTTAAAGTAACTCCTACAGGAAAAATAACGGAAACAACAACAACAAAAATCCAAAAGGTTACCTTTTGCTTGAAAAAAATATAACATTTTCATATATATTTCTCAAAACACAACTTGTCTAATTAGGAGAACTACTAACAGCATAACTCTCACAATAAAGCAAAAAACCCCCAGCCTAAACAATATGAGGATCCGTCATTAAATTTTGTCTTTGAGAATGGCTGGGTCAGTAGTAACTGCCTAGCCTGTCTCAAAAATTCCTACCATAATTCAGCAGTAAAACACCTAGACTTTAAATATTGTAAGACAAAGCAAACTCTCACATTTCCAAAAGCCCTTCTAATTGTAAAATCTTTACTTTTTGTACTCTGAAGCTTCATTCAACTCTTTTTCAAAAGAAGCAGCAGTAGGATTTGCAGCAAGTCAGCTAAATGCAGTAAATCAGCAACGGCAGTACTGTTTGCCTTCATCCCTTCCAT
The DNA here is from genome assembly GCF_000690535.1 of Cariama cristata. Classification (NCBI taxonomy): domain Eukaryota; kingdom Metazoa; phylum Chordata; class Aves; order Cariamiformes; family Cariamidae; genus Cariama; species Cariama cristata. Next base: position 8,536 of record NW_009637953.1, on the reverse strand, counting down.
GAGTTCTTCTACGTTCCTCATCAAAATGGGCTGTTTCCTTTTCGGGCACCCTTTCCAGACTACCATCATATTGGATTATACTGAAACGTCTTTGAAATTTGTCAATATATGGTTCATATTTCAACAGTAGCCATGCAAGAATAGAGAATATCCCCTCTGTCCACAGTGCATTCAACTTCAGCATAGTGACAATCAGAAAAATGAAAAGAATACTAAAGGCAGATTATTTTTTTTATTACAATCAAGAATGCTACTTGAAGACTAGTTTCTCTTTCACATAAAAACATACAGCAACAAAGTTCAAGGAGAGGCTTGATTTCTAGTATAGCATTACCTTGTCATGCACATCCTGCAGTAGATCGCGGATAATCAGTTGTCTGTCCTCAGCCTGTATGAGATCCTGGGGGCAGGCCGTGAGTATAATTTCCACCAGTTGTCTCCATGACTCTAAAGCATGTCTCTTAGCATGGAGGCATTGCAGCAGCTTGTTCCGCTCCACTACATACTGCAGAATAGTGTTGATCTCCTGAACATCCATCACAAAGAAACTGAGTTATAATATGCTAAAAGAAGTTAACGGCAAAGACAGATTTCAAGATGACGATTTTATCTGTTAGCAATAGTCTCTGCAGGAGAAAAAAAAAAAAAAAGAAAGGGCAAGTCTTCAGCTTATCAGAAACAAGCTGCTATGAATGATTTTAACAAGACAGGCCAATCCATTTCTGAGCTGCTTTTCACAGGGTCTTTCCATCATGAATGTGTCAAGCTTGCAGTAAAAAAAAAAAATTAAAAATAATTAACCAGGGAAATTATTTTCTAACCTACACTTTAAAATCAAAACAAAAAAAACTATGAAAAGTCTATTTGTGCATTTTCTTCCCATTTTAGTCTAAGCCATTTCTCCTTCAACTTTCAAATCCATTTAGGCAATTTCAACTAAATTAAAAAGGTGGCAGGAATCTCAGAAAATAATTAAGCTCCAAGTTCACTGAAACTATAGTTGTGTAGAAGAAAGGAGAAACAGATTAGCATCCCCTGTGAGAGAATGGCAAGATGAACTTGGCTGCTACACACCGTGCTTGTCAACAATCTTAACATCAATATATGTTGCTTTCTGTACAGTGGGATGGGAGCTGCAATCGTTATCAGTAATGGGGAAGGAAAAGGTCCAAGAAAAAAGAAAACAGACCCCAGGTCTGATGTTTAGAGAACAGTACATTAAGAAGTAGTTTATCTTACCAAATTTTAATGTCTTTTTTCTCTCCCCCCCCACACC
>NW_009637953.1:0-7250 GCF_000690535.1 Cariama cristata | reverse complement strand
CAAACTCAAAGTTAGGACTCAAATTCACAAGCTTTCATAGTAAAGCTTACTGCTTGACAGTATATGACAACCAGCAAGAGCAACAACAAACAGTAGTTTTACTTTTTCTATACTTACCTCCATAAGTAAAGGTCTCTGGCCTATTGCTGCCATTCCTTGAAGGGCATTGACTTCCGCAACCAGAACTCTGTGAAGGTACTGAAATTAAAAAAGAAACTTTAATGACAAGGAAGATGTGTTTGTCCCTCCTGAAAGTATTTAGGAGATGGATACATAATGAAAGGTCCAACGGAAGGACTGAGATTCAATAAGTTTTACTAATTTTTTAGTTTTCTCCCATACTTCGTTCTAACTGCAGTACTTTTAGCTATTCTAGTCTCTCTCCCTGCTCACCAGACTATGCAATAGCTACATTACTATCACCACCAAGATCACTTTGACGTTATATTCTGCTCCTGCTCTGTCCCTTGTCTCTCAGATCACAAATTTTTCAGGACTATTTATCATACGCTTGTCAAGTACTCATCACAATGTGACGCTATCTTAACTAAAGCCTCTAAGAACTACTGCAGTACACAACTATGTTGTACACATAATTGTATACATAAGGTAGATGTCATATCTGCAGTATCACTTGGGTGTTCCAAGATGGGAAAAACTTTAAGATAGAAAATATTTTCTGAAAGTGTCTTAAAGGGATACATCTGTCTACTGCAAATGAGAAATCAGTGTGTGCAATGCAGAAGAAAGAAACTAATCAAAATACTTTGCATAAATTATGCCCGTATCTGACAAGGCTACACTTTTTATGTGAAAGTAAGTTTCAAAGTATTATTAATGCACTGATCATTTTTATTATAAGATATAAAATAGCACATGCAACTTTAGAACATAGACCACTGCGCACCTTGATGTTGCAGACCACTTGTCCACGTGCATTCTTGTGCTCACAATTAGCAATGACTTGCTCAATCTGAACCCGGTCAAAAAAATCCAGCTGTAAAGGTTCTGGAATGTCTTGACTGAAGCCAATTGAATCCAAGATACTTAAGATCTTCCTGCGTACTGGAAATGTAAATCAATTCAGACTGTATTCAGAAATATCAAGGGGAAAACAAAAAAAATTGACAATAGGAACCTAACTTATCTTTGTAAATCCAGATCTTAACGTGTAAAGTTTCAAAAGAAAACATTAAATCTTCAGAAGTGCTATCAATCTATATAAGGGGCTTAAAAAAATTTCTAGAGCCGTAAATTTCTAATTTGTGTTATAGTGTATTGTTCTCCTGTTAGGTATGCATGTAATCCAGTATTTACAAATACAAGATCTGATTTTTCTCCTAAATAAAAGTAGGCTGGTTTTCAATGAGAACCATGTGGTCCTTTGCTGAGACTTAGAAACATTGTAAGGAATCTCAAGTTACTTACTTGGGTTTTATATTCTTTCCATGAAAATACAAATATGTTCAGCCTTAGCAACAGTCTCACTGTTTTTACTGTTAGCAGTAAATTCATAGACTGCAACCCTCCCGTTCTGCCCTTCCATAGATACTTAAACACAGACTCTTCTAACTTCTTTTTCCAGTCCAGTATTTTCCAGTCACTCCAACCATCTGTGTCAAGGTTCTAAAATCCATTTTTTTCCCCATACTAAATAAAATTGTTCCATGTACTGCTGCTGTTTAGAAAGACTATTATTTTCTTTTTCAAAATATCCTTTCTAGAGGCAGCCCTCCCCCCATTCAGGATCAGAAAAACTTTACTGAGAAATAATCAACAGCCATAATTGCTTACCTTTGGAAGCAGTGTCAAAGTGGAGAAACCCACTGACTGATCGACTTTCATCTTCCATCCCTCCTTCACCATCAGCTGAAAGTAATGAAACATAATAAAGAAATTATTTAATAAATAAAAAAAAACCTAAGCAAAAAATACCACCTACTTTATTAATACTGAAACAGAAAGATCGAGAGAGCACACACTGACAAACCTATCATGTGAAAGTCTTCTAATACAAATACAACCTTGACTATTAATAAAATGGAAACAATACTTATCTCATAGAAGCTAGCCAATTATCAAACACAGATTAGACAGTACTAGAAACAGAATCATAGAATCATTTAGATTGGAAAAGACCCTTAAGGTCATTGAGTTCAACCGTTAACCTAGCACTGCCAAGTCCACTACTAAACCATGTCCCTAAGCCCCATATCTACACATCTTTTAAATACTTCCAGGGACGGTGACTCCATCACTTTCCTGGGGGCCTAAAAAGACACCTGACCATCCAGTATGAATGATGCAGTTGGTTGAACACTGTAAAATGAGTAGGGTCTCTGGACACAGTTTCCCATACTCAGATCTCCACAGGATGAAGAGACAGTGTTCAGACCTATAAAAGTGAGGGAAAAAGCCACATTGCTGCATACGCATACCATGATATCTTCCAGTTATTCTGTTTATTTTCTTCATGTAAAGAATTTTATTGCCACCTGTTTCCATTTCTCTTGATTCACTGCTACTCTGTCCTGAAACTCTGAAATCCTGCCTTTTTATTTTACATCACATCACGATGAAATACCATTTTTGTGATGTCACAATGTCAAAAGCCAAATTGGCCTGTAGCTACTATCTTCTGTGAGAGAGGGCTGAAAACGTCTAACAGACAGATGGAAGTTAAGACTGAGAAAACTTTTTCTAAAACTGTTTACCAAGGAAGACCCTCCAACTTGTCTATACAGTAACAACTCTGATAGCATTCCGAAGTAAATGATTTCATAATTTCAAATATATTTTGGTATATTCCCCTCTCCCACCCCAGAAACTATGTTTATTTTTATATCAGCATATACACTGAGATGTTTCAAAAATGAAACACAGACAAAGCAGCAATGAACAAAAAGATACCCTGATTTCTTTCACTTTGGAGTCTACAACCACCATCATCTTTCTGCCCATTTCTGCAGTGGCAATTCCAGACCTGGTATCACAAATGAACTGTCACAAGCTTATAGAAAAAAGAATTCAAAATAGAGTCTCTCATACCTCCATTTATTCTCGCTTATTTACCCTCACAATAAATTCTTCTTACCCAAGTATGGTCTCACAGGCATGTCATCAAGCAGCAGATGCAGCAGTCTCTGTGTGTGGGAGCGCTGGCGGTTCAGCGATGTCACTCGCATTTCTATAGCTGCAGTCTTCATCAGCCAAGACATTTGGTTCAGTGTTGAAATCTCGTGTTCTGGGTGGGGATAAGGAAACAATTATAAAATTGAATACAAGTAATATTACTTACTCCAAGGAAAGCATTTTCCATTTGAGAAAACTTTCAGAGGATGTCATTACTTATTATCTGCTCACCATTTGTTTACAAGACAAAAGGACTGAGAGAGCTGACAAAAGCCCTTAAAGGAATGTGTGGTTGTTGTGAAAACAAATCATACGCATACCTGCAATTAAGAGTAGACATATACACAAAAAAACTGGATATAACCTGTACTAACAATCATTGTGGAGAATGCAGTGCTTCATGAGCAAATAGGGTCAGTTACAATTTCAGTGAAAATAATCAGACATTTACCCAAAATGAACTATAACTTTGATTAAAGTTGATAAGGCTTGAACATGGGTCTCCAAGAATCTTCGTATTCTGTATCCACCTAATTTGGATTCTTAGGTTATATAAGAATCATCTAAAGTCCTTTACCCATGCTGGACACATGTATTTGAATGTTAAGTTTACTGTCATTTAACAAAGGACTAGTGGTCAAGCATCTCATAAAGTGAATAAATACATTTATTCACTTTAAGACACCTGAGAAGTGTTGGTCTGAAACATTAAAAACACATCTATTAACTTAAAAATTAATGCCATCACCAAATAAAAGTTCTTTATTCAAAGGAAGGGAAGATACAGGTGGTTACAACCACCGGCCTTCTATTCACTCAGTTCTTCGTAGCATTCTTACTTCTCAAAAGTTTTGGGTTTTATTCTGTAGCATAATCTAACAAAACTACAATTATAATTCAAATATAGATTAGGAATTTCTTCTGGTGACTTGATGCATTCCAAAACTACCATTCTTTTACAAAATTCAGTGTTAATAATCTGAACTTCCTAAACAGGCAGAGTTCAATCTTTGCAGAATTGAAAGGTTAGCAGAGGCAGTAATTAATTCAGTTTAATAATGCTACCTATGTTTCTTCTATGATTCCTAGGGAGTCAAAAGATGCATTGAATTTTAAGCATGCACAATCTTATCTTCGCATAAAAATTACCTTTGATAGAAAATGGCAAATACTGCAGCTGAGTGAATAAGAAATCCTGACTGGTCCTCAGATATCTCATTGTTGGACCTGATGTGTCAGAGCATGCACACAACTGATAGATCACCTGACAATCAAAAACAGTAGACACCCATTTATGGAATTTATTTTAAAAACCAACCAACCACGAAATCAAAAGATGCATAACACTGTTTTACTGCTCAAACAATATTACCCATATTTACAGTTAGGTAATATATCGGCTTACTCCCAAGCTGAACATATTATTTATAAGAGATGTTGAATTATGACGTTAAAGGACTACCAGCATGTGGATGATTCCAATGGCTATCTGCCCACAACATGACACTACATAAGCCTTTCTGCTCAGCTCACTTGAAAATGAGTGTCTTTTTCAGTCTCCAGGCTCACCAAGACAGGAAATGTAATCTTTTTTTCTTTTTCCTCCTTCTACAGTATGGCCGCTTTCACTTTCAATAACGTTTAAAATCCTTTCTAGATTCCACAGATTTTCAACAGGATACAGGTGTGTAATCATACGATTATATGATTTATGGCCAAACATCAGCTACCTTGCACATGTCTAATTCTGCTGTTTTCCTCATCTCACCCCTTCAGACATACATACATTCTGTCACTGCTACAGAATAAGGAAGTGATTTTTATTGGCTTATTTAGGATTAGTTGTTATCTTACTTGCTGGCAAACTGCAGTTCCAAAATTCCCCTCCCCCCCAAAAAAATGGCATATGGTCACAACAGATTCAAAGGCTCACCAAAAATATTTAGAACACTAGTTTTATAAGTATATCCCAATTCCTAGTTCTGATATGCGTGCAAATTCTTCATTTTCTATGTTGCTACAAGATACGCTTTTTCACACAGAAAAAGGTAGAATAGAAAGAGTTTAATGTATATAAAAACCTGACAGATGCATTTGAAAAATGAAACTATTACCAAAATCATCAACCATCTGTGTTCACCAACCAAGAAGTAGCTAATTTTATTTAGAGCCTACTTTTAGCGTATGCCAACAGAAAATATGCTGAATACCTGGTAACAGAGTTCTGCAAGATGAGGAGATTCCTGAACTGCTGTAGGCCCATTCCTTGTTTCAGTACCCTTCTCCAGTATGTTCAAAATAGCATGAAGGCAAGTCCGTGGGCAACCCAAGACACCTTAAAATACAAAAATAGTTTCTTAACATTCTTGATCTTACTTGCCTCCATAGCAAATATAGGTTAGTAGACAGAATTACGGAAACTAAATTGTTCAGATACCTTGTGCTGCACTATACTGCTCCACAGAGCTGCAGCAAAAATATCTGGCAAAGTTTTTTTCTCTGTTAATTAAAATAAAAGAAGGAACTGTGTTTCAGCAAAAATCTCATGAAAATATTTATAGTTAGTCTGTAGGATTTTGAGATGCTGGTGAAAGAGGATAAATCATGGAATCAAAACTTATTTAAAAACTTTCTCTTCAGTTCTATTAAAAAAAATAGATTCAATCAATTCTTAAATATTCTGCATGAAGCAAATGAAAATTTGAATTCTTGCTCTTAAGAGTTTAACTGAATACTCATTTGACAATTTCAAAGAAGAGCTTTAAATTTCTGTCTATTTTACAATTACAGACTAATGTTCCTAAAGTCACCTGATACAGCAATCAACAGGAATGGGGAAGAGATTTCAACACTGTCTTTTTGTGTTCTTCCTTTAGCCAATTAATTCTTTCATCAACCCAGAAAGACGTCCTGAGGCAGTAAAGGCATCAATAACCACAGTTCTTACAGGGGAAATCATCTTCTCTGTTTGGACACGTACAATTTATGCTTTAGTAGGAAATTATTATCTCAAGACAAATGGCTTATGGTCATTATTTCTTACATTATTAATGGGATAATTCAAAGAGGTGTGCAAGGCTGTCTCACAGCTTTGAGATAAAGTCCCCTATCACTGATCTAATGTATTATACCCTGTAAAATTGTGTGGGTGCAGATCAGTTACCTGTATTGTGTGGGTGCAGATCAGTTACCTGTATTGTGTGGGTGCAGATCAGTTACCTGTATTGTGTAACTATGGAATTTCAAAATACCTGAAACATCGTCTGCAATTGTAAGCTACTTTGCGGATGAAAAAATAGGTTGGCATCTTTTTTTTCATCTTTCTGATATATCAAATAACTTTAAGACTTTTTTCCCCCCCCCAAATAAAATTCAGGTCCTATCTACCTTTCATTTATAACTTAAGAGGGACTAAAAATTGCTGGGCCACAGTGTCCAATATGAACCTAAAGATCATGAGAAATATTCTTCTCTAAATAACTAAAATCAAATGTTTGTCCAAACATGTTCATATGGAACATCTTTTAAAACTGTTGAGAAAGAACATCAGATTTCAGACTAGAAGGGACTACAGGATGTCTCAACTTCAAACTACTGCTCAGTTATGATATCAGACCAGATTGTTCCTGGTTTTACACAGTCAGGTCTTATGACCTCTCTGGCCAACCCACTCCTCTGCTTCACTGTCTTCATGGTGAAAAAGTTTCTCCTATACCCAGTGGGGGCCTCTCTTGTTTCAGTCTACACCCGCTGTCTCTCACCTTCCTGCCACACACCTCTGAAGAGCCTGGTTTTATCCTCTTATTAACCTCTCTGTAGGTATTCAAAGACTGCTATTAGGTCGCCCTAAAGCCTTCTCTTCTCCAGGCTGAAGAAGACCCATTCCCTCAGCTTTTTCTCACAGGCTGAGTGCTCCAGCCCCCTGCCCATCTCTGCTGAACTTGCTAAAGTTTATCAATGTCTGTCGTGTAGTGAATACAAGTTAGAAGCCGGAGGCAGCAAAGACAACACATACTAATGCACTATTTTTCTCATCAATTCAAGAAACATTAGAAATGTCACTTCTGTTGCTTTAAAGTTCATATTCTCATATATATATTCATATATATGAATATATA
>NW_009637952.1:0-5688 GCF_000690535.1 Cariama cristata | reverse complement strand
GGTGGCCCCGGGGCACCCTGCAGCCCGGAGCTGGGGGGATGCGGTGGGGATGCTCTGCCGAGCCAAATGGCTTACACCCCTAAAACCCTTCCTGATTGTGTCCCTGCTGACAGCAGCGCTTGGTTGATATATGTCCTGGGAGCTGTGGCTGGGGTTGGGGGGATTTTTTAGATGGATATCAGGGCAGAGGGAGGAAGGATGGGTCTGGGGGAGCATCCCTAGATCCCCACAGCCCTCAGCGTGGCTGCTCCTCAGGTCCCAGCCTGGGAGCTCTCTGGTCCAGGGTCCTTGGGAAGCCCCAGAGCAGCTGCTCCCTGGGTCCTGTCCTGCCCAAGGACAGGGAGGCGGTGTGTGTCCCAAGCGCAGTCACATCCCACCTGCTGTCCCTGTGCCTCCCCAAGTCCCTGCCTGCCCTCCCCTCCCCTGGAGCCTGCTGGTGGCATGGCTGGAAGGATGCTCGGGAACCCCCAGCTCCCCCAGGAACCCTCCCTCTGACTCTGTAACCTTCATCAACAGCACTCTTTACACCATTACTGACCCATGCAGACTCTGCCACCTTGGGCTGCCACTTGCCCAGAGGGGATGGAGCCAGTCAGTGCAATTTTCCGCAGCCATGGGGTGTGCCAACCCCTGCTCCCTTGGTCACATCTCTCGGCTGGCTCCCGGGGCACCACGGCAACACGTGCCTGGCACGGCGCGGGTGCCATGGCCATGGAGCTCCCTGCCCACCTGGCTCTTGCTCCCTGCGTTTCAGGAACTCAGGGCTGTGGAGAGAGCAGGGCTCCCATCCCACTGCCCTGGGGCTGCAGGAGAGCTGGAGCACAGAGCCTGGGAACATGGGCTGGGGACGGGCATGCCACCCTGGCCCTGCCAGCTGGGACACGCCTGGCACGGTCCTGGCAGAGTTGACATGAGGAAATCGCTGCATTTGCATGGCCAAGAGTAATATTAGATCTTTGTGCTGCGTTGATGTTGAAAGCCGCAACGGGCGTTAATATTCATGAGCCCACTCGGCCTCATCCATATTCATGTCGCATCCCTTGACTGTGCGGCCCCTGCGTGTTTTTCACCTGCTTGGCAGGATGGTGACTGGGAAGGTGGCACCGTGCAGAGTCGGAGGTGCCAACTCACCACCGACCAGGGCTGAGTGAGGGCCATGGTCACTGGCACATGATGAGCTGTGGGGATTTGGGGACTGGCTCTCCCTGGGCTCTGTCCTGTTTTGTGGCTGCCCAGCTGAGCTCGGAGCTGAGCAGACCCTCAGTAGCAGGTAGCGCCTGGGCACAGGGACCCTCTGGTGCCCTTGGTCTCCCCTGCAGCCTAGCATGATCTCCAGTCCCTGCAGCCCTGTCCCTACCTGGCACCCCTGCCTTGGTGGGGCACCCCCTAAACCTGTCCCCCTCAAAAACTGCCCAGTGCTTCTGGAAGCCCTTGGGAAGAGTCTGAGCCTGGTGACACAGAGCAGAGTGCCATGAGGGTCTTAGGTACCTCCATCCCCTGTAACTCTCCATCCCATCCCCTCCATCGATCGCCCTCTCTCTGTCCCTCTCTGACTGTTTTGCTGGCAATGTCCCCATCCATGGCCACCTAACTGCCCTGCTTCCCGGATTTATTTTATTTATTTATACCCAAACTTCCCCCCAGCCCCAGCACTAGGGGCTTGGAGCCCAAAGGAGACAGCCTGGAGGGATTTGCATCCTCATCACTGCCATGCTGCTGTGAAATGGGTGCCCTGGGTGTGAGAGACACAGAGAGGTGGCCAAGGCTCTCTGAGATGTCCCTCAGGACAGCTCGGTGCTGCCACCCCTCCCAACCCCCCCACAATGCTGTGGGCTGCCTCTGCAACCCAGAAGCACCAAACCTTGCCCTGCACCCATCCTGTGTGGGGCTGTGCCCTCTCCTGGTTGTTGCACCCGCAGGTAGAAGGGGACAGGGGTGGGCAGAGGGGGCAGCACGCTGCCTGCCTGCAGCTGGGCCTGGTCCCCTGTGCCCACCCGGCTGGGTACAGTGGCTGGCTCTGTGCTGGCGGGTTTGGGGACACGGCATGCACCGGTATGTGACGGGGGAGTGGCACCCAGCCTCTGGTCAGTGTCTGCCTGATGGTGTGGGGCTGCACCCAGGTACTGCATCTCCGCGTCCCAGGCTATGCGTCTCTGCATCCCGGGCACTGCATCTCTGTGTCCTTGGCACTGCATCTCTGCGTCCTCGACACTGCATCTCTGCATCCTGGGCACTGCACCTCTGTGTCCCGGGCACTGCATCTCTGCATCCCAGGCACTGTCTCTCTGCGTTCCGGGCACTGAATCTTTGCATCTCAGGCACTGCATCACTGCATCCCCAGCATTGCATTTCTGCATCCCAACTTTGTAGCTCTGCAACCCCAGCACCGCATCTCTGTCCCTCAAGCACTGCATCCTGGGCACTGCATTTCTGTGTCACCCTGGCTGCAGCCTCTGTGGCAGGGACACCTCCGGGCAGCGGGGCTGGTACCAGCATTGTGCTTTCACTCTGGTTAGTAGCACGGCGGGGAGCCATGTAGGGGCTGTCATGCAGCAGGGATGCCGGGTGGAGCAGCCAAGGAGCTTTCCCCCATCATCACAGCATCAGATCCATGTGGGTTTGGAGCAGGGACGTGCCTGGGGCTGAATCCTGCCCTGGCTTTCCCTGCTGCACAGGTCCCTCCGTGCTCACCGCTCTCATGGCAAATGGATCAGGGAAAATGATTGGAGTTAAGCTACAAATTTGGGGATTCTGGGCCTGTTTTCTGCTTTAGGAAGGCTACAAGGAGTGAAAGGTTTCAGTGGGAGCAGTGGAGGGCTGGGTGTGAGCCCAGCTCCCCAGCCTCTGCTGAGGCAAGGCAAGAAGGACTGGAGCCAACTGGGTGCTGCCCAGCATGGTGCGGGGAGCAAACAAACAGCACCAGTGGTGACAGCAAACTGCCACGGCTCACCTCCTCTCTCATCATTTATTGCTTACTCCTTGGCAAAGGCCCTCTGTTTCCCTGTCCATTTATGATTTTGCTGCAAAACCTGTTGATATCAGAGATTTTCCTAAAACCTCAGCTCTCAAAGTGATGGAATTGCAAGAAAAGGTGAGTCTGCTGTATAGGATCATAGAGGCTCTGCTGGCTTATGGCAAGTATATACGATAGGATGCTGATGGCAGCAAGGCTCTGCTTGCTGCTTAGCGTGTCCCTTTGCCCGTGTCCCCATCACTACCCCTGCAGAGGAGAGCGTGAAGCCCAGCAGGCAGGTAGAGACCCCCCCAAGAGCTCCTTGTGCTGAGGGCCCACCTCAGGACTGCCGCGTGTTTGGGGTTGCACATGTGCTTTGCATTTGGTGTGTGCCCTTGGAGCAAAAGCAGAAGCCGCTTGCTCTAGCTGATGCCAGTGCCACCTTCTTGCACTGGCACTCGCCCTCGGGGACATCCCCAAAGGGACATACAGGTTGGTGCAGCTCTGGGGCTGCCGTTACCTGCTCTGCTGTGCTCAGCTGGTGCCAGCTCTTTTTCCCAACTGGGAGCAGTGGTTATTTTCTCACTGCCCCTACACCTGTCCCTTGTCCTCTCATCCCTCACTTTAGGCTCCCGGCAGCTCTCAGACGTCGATACCTCAGTGGGCTGCTCTTCATCCACAGCTTTGTGCGTCTCCCCTCTCCAGCCTCCTGTTCATCAATTTGGCAGCGCATCTTCAAGCTGCCTCTGGTTCACGGGTACCACTGGGGTCTCCCCACAGCCAAGCTCCCCTGCCTCTGCCCACAATGAAGGTTCGGGCTGCTGGGGAGCCCTGCTGAGGCATCCCCCACCTTCCGCGGGGGTCTGTCCCATGCTGCCCCATGGAGAGGTCCCTCCATCCCGGAGGCTTTCTGTGGGTGTAGGTCTCGGCAGAGCCACGCAGCGTGGAGCCGGGATGCCCTTCCTCTGGCTCCTGGCCATGCCGGCCTGTCTGTGCAGCTCCCGGCGCTCCTGCCTCCCCTGCCTTTCACTTGTGTGTTTTTACGGGGAGGGACCCGCCCTGCCCCAATTCCCCACGTGCTCCTAATTTCATAGTTCTCTCCATATATCCATATATATCCATATAGCATTTGATACAGGTTTTATGGGCATTTCCATACGTTTTACAGACACAGCCATTACAGAGCCAGGTTTCACCCGAGAAACCTCAGGGGAGCGGAGCACTGAATCGCCTTAGTCTTGGCCCCAGAACAAGGCTCTCTTCTCTCCCTTGCCGGGGCTGCCGCTATCAGCGCTGCAGAGGGCAAGGGGATGGCGGGGGGCTGGCGGGGCCGAGAGCCAGGATGCTGCCTTCAGCCTCCTCCGTCCCACTCTTTGCAGCCTCATCCTGCAAACCCCAGGGCTGTCACTGCTGTCCCTTGCTCCCTCCCCAGCTGGCTACCACTGGCAGGGGGGGCTGCTTTGGGTTGGACTGCTCAGGACCATAATCTGTATGGCTTGGTTGCCAGGATCCAGCCCATTTGCCCACCTGTTGACTTGTGCATCGGACTGGCTGAGGGGAATGGAAGCCCTCGGTGGTGGTGGAGGAAAGGGTGATGCCATCCCAGCTGGCGGGGCAGTGACACTGTCACACAAGGCTCTGGAGCATCTCAGCTGCCACAGTGCTCACAGAGCATCCCGGCAAAGCGGCCTCTGGCTGGTGGAGGGGTGGAAAATGGATGCAGGTGCTTGCAGCTCTCCACACATTTTAGCATGCTATGGAGGCTGGTGGCACTAGTAAAGCCCAGCAGTGCTCAGGGGCTGATTGTGTTCCAGGCACAGGGGGAGAAGTCTCAGACCTTGTTTAAAAAGAAGCCAGGTGACACATGCCTTCAGCTCCACTGCGGTCAGACCCTGGAGCGGCCTGAAGTGCAAATCTGGGGCATCCCCATGACACCATGCCCGTTCTCGGTGCTGGGCTGCCAAGAACAGTCTGCGGGCGAGGATGGACTGAGGCAAGCAGGTGCAAGGATGAGCCCTCCCTTGGCACCCCCTGCCCGGGGCTGCTTGGCAGGGCCAAACATAGCAGCACCTGCCCCCATGTTGGGTTCCCAGTTCTCCTGGCCTCATGCTGGACTGATGGGCTGAGGAATTTTCCACCCTGGGTGTGAATTCCCATGTGTAGGGCAAAGGCGCGCTCCCACCCAGTGCTACTTCTGGCCAATGCCACGGGGACCGCTCCTTGCTGCTCGGCCATCCCCGGCACGGTTGTGGCATCGTCTGACCCAGCCCTGCATGTGAGCAATGCCCTGGCTCAGCTATTAATAGCAGCTCCCCTCTCCCATTTCGAAGGCTGGTGGGAGCCCAGGGTACATCCCACTCTGTTTTCTTGAACAGGTCCTGAAAGCAGGAACCATTTGTGGCTTCCCCAGCCGGCGTGTCTCTCCTTGGCCTCCAGCATGTGCTATTTTCTGTGCTGTTTACTGTTCTTCTGCGGGCTGTCAGGTTTCCGTGCTGGGGAAAGGCTTGTAAATGGGGTGGGGGCAGTGAGTCCGCACGGAGGGGGCTACGGGAAGAGGGGGGGAGATGGAGGAGCACAGACATGGCCTTTATCGCAGCCTAGGGGATGTGTGGCTCATAAATCCAACCCAGGCAGATAGGGGATAAATCATCCCAGCTCGGGCACTGGTGGTTACCCATGGTTAGAAATTAACTTTGTGTTGGATGAGTCCCAGGCTGTGGGATGGGAAGGGGAGG
>NW_009637951.1:624-1986 GCF_000690535.1 Cariama cristata | reverse complement strand
TTCCGTGAGACACCGTGCTTACCCCCTTCGCCCCAGCAGCCCCCGTCTGCCTCCAACCAAGCCCTCCTCAGCCCGCAGGGGTTTTGCTGTCCGCATTTCCCCCTGGGCTGAACGTGCCCCTGGACGCAGGGTGCCGGAACAAACCCCGCACCAGGAGACCCCGCAGCAGTTTATAGCTTGGAGGCTGTCACCTTGCTGTCGCAGGGACACCCCGCTCCCTGGGAGGTGGCCCCACTTCTTCTCTTTTTATTCAAGGGGCTGAAGAACCTCTGCTTTCATTTCCCTTGCAAGGTCTCAACTCATCTCAACGTAACGTGGTCTCCAGGGTGCCCCTCTCCTGCTGCCCTCCCCAGCACAGCCCAGCCCTCCTTGGGTCCCAGCACCTCCCGTGTGCCCAGCGCTTTCCCCTGTGGCTCCTGGCTGCTCACGGCCCCCCCTCACCTCCTCCTCGCTGAGCAGGTACTCGGGTGGGGGGTTGTAGGACTCCTCGTGCCCAGGCAGCTTCATCTTGGGGGCTGGGACGTGCATCTTGTGGCGGCCCAGGATGGAGTTGGGATCCTCGTGGGCCCAGAGGTCGTAGTATGTAGGTGTGTCGTCCTTGGGTTTACGGGGCTTGATCCAGCCCATCTTGATGGCGTGGACCAGCTTGGAGACCTGCGGGACAGGGAGAGGTTGACCCTAGGAGCCACAGGACTCCGTAGGCTTGGGGAGGAGGAGGTGTGGGGTGTGAGGGTGGAAATAAATGCCCCTGGACACAGCTCTGCAGCCCTGGGAGCCCAGTGGGGCTGCACAGGACCGGAGGACTTGCCATGGGTTTACACGTGGACACGAACTGCTGCAGTAGGAACAGTCGTGGGGGTGGGTGAAGCACGGCAGGTAGAGGAGGGACCGCCGGACAGGAGAGCAGCCGCGGTCATCAGGCTTCAGCGCTGCGGGGCTGCAGAGCTTGGCCTTGTGCCCCCAGCTCACCCAAGGTGCCGTCAGACCTCTCTCACCTTCTCCTTCTCGATGAGGGAGGGGATGAAGCTCCGCTTGTCCGCTGGGCGATTCGTCACCGGGTGGATCATGACCTCGTGGGTGAAGAAGTCAACGGCCGGCTGGGGAGACACAGACCCGTGTGGCGGGGGCCAGCCGTGCTGTCCTTGCCCATCCTGGGGCAACCCAGCGCCCGGAGCAAGCGCAGAGGGTGTGCCATGACCCTACCTCGTAGGGGTTGAAGTGGACATCCCCAAACTGCCCTTTCTGGAGCCGATGCACCAGGTCCACCTGCTCGTCCGTCAGCTTTATGTCTGCACCCGTCATCTTGTCCTGGACCGTTCTCCTGCAGGGAACCGAATGAGGCAGGGGTAGGGCTGGACGGGC
>NW_009637951.1:0-566 GCF_000690535.1 Cariama cristata | reverse complement strand
CACTCCAGGAGACCTCGAGGTCTCCAGCCCGTACTCTACAGCCCTGGGCTCCGGGGAGTTGGGGTGTTTCAAGCCCCGGTGTGCACGCGTGGGGACACAGACACGCCACGTGGCAAGGACATCGCACCGTGCACCGACACGGCCTTCCCCGACGCGCTCACCAGTAGTCGGGGTTCTCCATCTTCTCCAGGAACATGTCCAGCTCGTCCTTGTTCCGGATGGGTTTGTAGATTTTCTTGCCCTCCAGGTTGTAGCCGATGTGCGGGAAGTCCTGGTACCACTCCATGGGGATGTTGCCCACCGTGTTGCGGATGTCCTGGAGGGGAGCGGAGGGAACGGGGGGTGAGGGGAGAGCAGGGGACACCATTTCAAGCAGATGCCAGGGAGTTAAAAAGGAGGCAGGGGCAGGAAAGCCATGTGATGTCCACCCCGCTGCCTGGGTACAGGCTGAACCCCGCTGCCTCCCCCTTGCCCATTTGCAGGCACCGAAAAGCAGGAACGGTGCCAGGGCAGACGCTGGGCCTGCGGCTCGTAGCGAGGATGCCCCAAGCCCTCGCAGCGGGAGC
>NW_009637950.1:0-916 GCF_000690535.1 Cariama cristata | reverse complement strand
TGATCTCATTATTGTGTAAAAACCCGGTTTCTCTTTCTTTTCAATCTTTATCCTTCCAGAGTAACTCGACTGTTGCAGTTCTTGCTCTGAAAGAGCAAGCAGCTCTCCTCTGTTCACCGCCTCGACTCCAGTCACAAGTTTATCTACTCTATCTACCCCGCAGCTGTTTCTCTCCCAGGCTATCAAATGCAAAAAGATTATTATTAAGGAAGTTTATTTATTTCAAAAGGTTACTATTAAGGAAATTTGCCTAACTACAAATGAAACAGGCTGGTTTATGGACTAAATCTTTGGAACTAGTCAGAGGATGCTTAATGGAGCCAGTCCTCAGGTGGGACACAGTGGACAAGTTTACCTCAAGAGGAGTTCCCCTCAAGGCCCCCTTCCACAAGCCTTACTCTGATATTAGTAAGTCTGCTCACCCCACAATGAGAGACAAGCTGCTATCGCCTGTCCTCTAGGGAAAAAAAGAAAAAAGTTTTTTCTTGAGAGATCCTTGCTGTTCTGTTACTTTTTGTTTCCTCACAAGGAAAAAGAGCCCCTTTCCATACTAAAGAAATGAGTAAGTGCACTTGGCAAATTGAACACAGCTACAGAGTAGCGTGTACGGTTTTAGCAAGTCACTGAGAGACAAAAAAAACCCCAAAACAACCACGAGAGACTTTAACCAACATCACAACAAACCCAGTTCCCGTTACCAAACCACACGTTAAGTCGGTGTAACTGTTGCTCCTCAAGACGCGCTCCCGCTTTTTTTTTCCCCTGCCAGCCGGGCTGCGGGCAGGTGTGTGCCCTGACCTCAAACGCCCGCAGCCTGCTAAATGCGGCCTCCTTTTCCTCCCGAGACGTAACCCCCACCCCCTAATTAACTTTTAAGACGCACGGCGCCTTCTTACCGGAGCTCCCCGGCAGCACC
>NW_009637949.1:0-506 GCF_000690535.1 Cariama cristata | reverse complement strand
GGAGATGGAGAAGGAGGAGGATGGAGGAGAATGGAGAATGAATGAGGTTGGACGGATGGAGATGGATGGAGAAGGAGATGGAGGAGGATGGATGGAGAAGGAGAAGGATGGAGAATGAATGAGGTTGGATGAATGGAGAGGAGGGGAAACGGATGGCGATGGAGATGGATGGAGAAGGAGAAGGACGGAGAAGGATGGAGATGAAGGATACAGGTGGAGAAGGGTAGAGATGGATGGATGAGGTTGGCTGGATGATGGAGAGGGTTGGCTGGAGAAGGTTGGATGGATGGATGGAGGAGAAGGATGGATGGAGGAGAAGGATGGATGGATGGATGGAGGAGAAGGATGGATGGATGGATGGAGGAGAAGGATGGATGAGGTTGGATGGACAAGGTTGGCTGGATGGATGATGAAGAAGGTTGGCTGATGAAGAAGGTTGGCTGAAGCTGGCTGGCGGAGGACAAAGGGGCGGCTGGCCAGAAGACAGGGGGTGGAGGACCCCGTGG
>NW_009637948.1:0-3285 GCF_000690535.1 Cariama cristata | reverse complement strand
TTCCAATCTAAATGATTGTATGATTCTATTATTTTCATGCCCATTTCTCTCTTTCCTCAGTACATAGGGACAGTAGGAAGGTCCACAACATCACATCTATACTCCTACATCTCAGACAAGATTTTGTCATTGCGCTGGGACTAATCTCTCCTGGGCAGTGAAGCTGAATGAGGCTGAATAAATTAGGCCCTTTACCAAGGGTCAGGGTGTGTAGGGTTGGCTTTTTACCTGAGTAAAACCTCAGCTGAGGGAGGCCGAGGTGGGCAGCATGGTCAGATGAATCGGGCATCGGTCCCGGGCTGTCCCTAGCAGGCACAGCAAGTGTGTGCTGCAACGCGCGGTGTCTCCAGCTACCGTGACTCGAGGACACTGTCCCTCTTGTTCTTACACAGCCATTTCCTTCCCTGACAAGCTGAACACAGCCATCATCCTGCGGTCTTGCCTTAGTGAAGCAGAAGGGCTTGCTCTGGATCCAGGGGCTTGGAAGCACTTCTGCTCCCAACGCTACAGGTGTAGGCTTTGGAACAAACTCTCCAACGGACAACTAGTGTCCAAACTCCTGTTTCAGGCATTTCAACTGTGCAGTCACTGTTGAACACCATAATATGGAATCTTGTTACGAAACATCCTGAGGTCCGTATCTGCAAGGCGTTCAGGGTTCCTTCAGCCTCTGCGCAGTCTCTCACCATGTCGGGAAGACCTGCTCCAGCTTACTGTGGGGCTGAGATGTCCTGAGCCATCACACTGACTAACAGCGGGTAGCGTGGACACACTGCCTGCGACAGAAAGGCGTCCAGTGATGTGGTACAAGAGCAGAGAGGAAATTCTGAGAGCATCGGGACAGAGAGGCCTTGAGGAGGCTCAGCTGTCGGTGGCTGCTGCTGTGCAGCCTCCCTTCTGGAATGTCCCCTTTCATCCCAACCCCTGTCCTCCACTTGAACCTTCAGAAATCCCGAGCAGTCCATAAGCTCTCTCCTCTTACAGGCATTCAGATGGTCTGAATTAAAAACCAGCAGCTGCTGCCTGCACTGATGCACTTCCACTCCGATTCTGCAAAGTGGCCGTGCCCCTGCCTTGCGAGAAGGTCGGTGTAACTCCACGTTCACACCTCCTCCCAGCCCCACGAGGACCTGCAGCAGTGACAGGGAGCTGCCACACTGTCTATCCTCTTAGCAGGTTTCTTTACTTGGCTGCTACATCCCGGTCCTCCACCCAGGTTCTTGTACCGGTCCGGGCTGGCATCCTGCCCAAACACCTCTGCCACCCACCCTGGGAACTCCACTAGATCCCTTCAGTCCTGCTGTAGCACAAATTAACAAAATGACTTTGTGCAAATTCTAAGGCGACTTACTAATTTTCTCAGATTGGAAATATGATAAAATGTTGGAAATATTCACATATTTTCTCCTATTTCTCATATGTGGTGGGAAGGGCTGCCAAGGAACAGAAAAGCAAAGGCAGTCAACCACACTCCAGCTAGAGACATGTCATCTCCAATGCTTTATTTGGTTTTCACTCTGGGTATCCTCTTCTGATCTCCCCAGCCTCCCACCCAGCTCCTCAATCCAGTGCCACCTCCATTGGCATGCCTGGTCTCCCCTACAACTCTGCTGATCTCCTGCTTTCAAAGTTTTAGAATCATAGAATCATTTAGGTTGGAAAGGACCTTTAAGATCATCAAGTCCAACCGTAAACCTGGCACTGCCAAGTCACTACTAACCCATGTCCCTAAGCACCACATCTACATGGCTTTTAAATACCTCCAGGGATGGGGACTCCACCGCTTCCCTGGGCAGCCTGTTCAGGGCTTGACAACCCTTTGGGTGAAGAAATTCTTCCTAATATTCAATCTAAACCTCCCCTGGCGCAACTTGAGACCGTTCCTCCATCCATTCATCCATCCATCCATTGAGCCCTTCATTTCCCAGTGAAAACCCTGCCCATACATAAGATAACCCTCACAAATCTGAGAGTTTTAACTCCCTCTTTATGATTCCTTTCATTTTTGACTTCCCAGGAGAAGGACAATCTTGGTGGAGGGAGCGCAGCTTGGCATGGTCGTCATCCCTACTGTCACTTGTGAAGACAGATGGAGAGAAATACGTCTGGGCTTCCTTTCGCACGGCTTGGGCCCAGGGGTGAGCAGGCACGACCGCAGGGTGAACAACCGGGGCCCAGAGCTGGGCACGAAACGAGGTACAGGCACGTCCAAAGTCATCGCAGCTACAAGACCGTACAAGAAGAAGACATTCCTCCTCCTGAAACAAAATGCCTAAAAAGGAAAAAGCTTTCTTTCACCAGGCTTGACAGCTAGATGGGAGGGGGGGTCACTAGCTAAATATTTACAGACAGATCAATCAGGGTTTATTGTAGGCAGGCAAACCGCAGCTAATATTAGGATCTGGCAAAACATACAAAAAACCAACACCCGGAGTATCTTTGCTTTCCGAACGCAGAAAGTGCCCTTTACAAAATAAACTGAGAGCACACAGGCACTATTTATCTGTGCTGATAAAGGCAGGGCCTGTGGTTTTGCTGTCTGTGAGGGTCCTTTAGCTTCTGTGCCAGTAAATGGGATTTTTTCAATGTACCCAGCAGGAGGGAACAGGCCTCTGGTCTTTTCTGCAGCCTTGGAAATGCTGGTAGTAACAATTAGGCAGAATCCTTGTTAAGACAGACCACAGGATGGAGCAGGGGCATAACACGAAGTGGGTCTTTATACAGATCTGACACTTTCTTCTTTAAAGCAATAGTGCCCCAGCAAAAGCAGCTGGCTCAGACTTTGCTTCTGAAATTTGTTAAGATAAATCAAAAGTGTCAGGGACTGGAATTTCTAATGAAATTAAACCAGACTGTATAAAAACCTGTGTAAATAGAAATGGGTTAAAAATTCGATCAGACATTTGGTAGTAATCTTACAGGAAAATGCATGCGATGCTTTAAAGTTAATGATGTATTAATCTGTTGCAAAATAACAAAAGCACTTCAAGCATGCTGGAGGACAGAGATTTTGTCTTCAGGTGTGATTCATCCACTAGATAAAACCAGAATTGATACCAGCTAAATGGCAAAGGTAGCATCAATCCGTCTCCCCTGTGCTTTCTCCTCCAGGACTGCCTGCCCCACACCTGAGACCCCGCAGCCGTTCAGCCGTGTGTGGGGCAGCAGCAGAGCACGATGAGAGCAGGGACACCCCAACGCCTTGGGCTCCTGCCTTGACGCCAATCGCTCAAACTTCTGCGTGTGGTGGGTTGAGCCTGGCTGGGGGCCAGGTGCCCCCCAAAG
>NW_009637947.1:0-3213 GCF_000690535.1 Cariama cristata | reverse complement strand
AAATAAGGGGAAAAAAGGAAAAAAAATAAGGGGAAAAAAAGGGGGGGGGAAAGGAGAAAAGGGAGGAAAAAAGTGGGGAAAAAGGAAAAAAGGGGAGAAAAAAGCGAAAAAGAGGGAGAAATAAAAGAAAAATGGGACAAAAAGTGGAAAAAAAAAAAGGACAAAAGCAGGGGAAGCAAAGAGGAGGGAAGAAAAAAAAAGAGGGGGGAGAGAAGGGGGCGAGGGGGGAAGGAAGGAAAAAAAAAAGGGAAGAGAAGAAAGGAACTTCTAAACGTCCTGCAAAGGTTTAATGAAAAGCCCGCTCTGCCCACAGGCAGCTGTTAGGCTCAAACTGCCCAACAGCTGCTGCCAGCATTGCTGCATCCCCCATGCACTCTTCAGCACCGTTTCACTAGTGACCATAATTAAGTCACTTTTTGGTGGGGGTTTGCCAGCCATCAGAGTTTGTTGGCTTGTTAAAATGTTGGCAGCATGAAGCTTATAGCCTCAAATGATTGCTCTGAACATAGGGACAACCAGCCATGGACATTCTTGAGCCTTAATCAACGCCTCGGCATGGTCATGGAAAAGACTCATGCTGAATGTGAAATGCACTGGCTCTGAATACCTTTTGCATATTTAGTGAAATGTACATTTCACCTTATACATGCTATATATTTGAAAGTACGTACATGCTATGGAATAGATACAGTTCTTTGAAAAAAGCTGATAGGAGGTTAGGTTGTTCTTCTCCAAGATCCCATTACCTTGCCACAATTTTCCATACAAAGATCTCACCACTACCCAGTACCAGTAATACTTGTTCACGCAAACGCTTCTCTCTGAAGTAATATGAATTTACACTAGTGTTCCTAGGTCCGGTATTCTAACTCTCAGCAGTCTCTTTCCTGCTTTTTTTTTTTTTCTCAAGTAACTGCTTTCTGAACTTTACTTCAAAATAAAATAGGGCCTGAAAAGTTGTGCCCAGAAGACAGACATTCAGAACTACAATGAGATACCAGGCTAGAAATGCTCAGTAGCCTCAGCTAATGAGGTATCACTGCAACGCTGACAGCTTTATACTCATGAGTTTCTTCCAGTCATTCATGATACCAGGCTAGAAATGCTCAGTAGCCTCAGCTAATGAGGTATCACTGCAACGCTGACAGCTTTATAAAGACTCATGAGTTTCTTCCGTCATTCATCACAGAGATGTGACTGCAGTAGCGCTGCCCAGAAAATTTTTGCTGCAGTACATGAATTTATGCCTGCATCTGGTTATTTTCAAAGGGCTTATATGTTGAGAAAAGAGGGAACTCAAAGTCAAGCCTGCAGAATGGCTCATTTCCAGCAGGTCATACAATACCTACTGACTTTCCCTTTGCCACTCACTTGGTATCAGGCCACTTACAGAGTCAAGACACTATTGCTGCTGAAAGACACGGTTCTGTCCTCCCCAGGGACTGCCTCTCCGTTGCACGGATTTCCCCCTGTAGTGTCAGGTCAGAAAATTAATCTTGATTAGAAATACCCAAGCTGTGAAGGTCTCTCAGGTCATGAACCCCTTCACAGTGTCCCTAAGATTACTTCCTGAAAGCAAGCACAGCTTATTCTAGATACCTTCTTTAACAAGCTTTAAATTTGACTTGACCACTAAATACAAAGTGAATAAATGTACAGCTACACTACATGCAGCAGAGATGAAGGACAAATCTAGTAGTTTCTCTTAATTTTTACTAATGCATACAGAAGTTAACCATTTAGCATAGTACTTCTAACATGCTTTTGAATTGCATTATTTTAAACAGAAGACTGAGATGACTTTCCAAGAACTAGTGAAAGCTAAACTAGCGAAAGAGGCATAGAGAACAGAAACTCTTCCTCAAAGCAGGAGGACAGGCCACCTTTGCAGAATCAGAAAGGTCTTGCTTCAAAAATCAATCAATAAGCATTTTAAAACTTCTAGCTATTACAGGCTTTGGTAGGAGGAACAAGTTCCAGAGTTTCTCTCCCAGAACCAGTCTCCACAGAAGCCAGCTAACCCGGCATAACTTTTGGCAGAAACGCTTGTGAGAAACTGGCTTTTACAGAGGTGATAAATGACAGGAGAACAGTGATCTGGCTATGCTCCCCACTTGCCCCTTCCCCAATAAAATTCCTGAATAGAAATATGGTAACAGAATCCCTTTTACCAGCAAATCATGGACACTGTCCTGGACTGAGTTAGAGGAAACCACAGCATGCTGTTGTGCATTGTTTATTCTAAGTACTCTGAGGTCTGATCACACAAGATAAACATAAAGAATACTTCAGATTTAGAATGTAGAACAAGTTCAGTATGTACATTATATAAACTTCTATTTACATAAGGCATCAAAATTGCCCTTTTTAACAAAAGGGTCATCTTCCCTTTTACCAATACTTTGGTGAAAGAAATGTCACATCTAGTAGACTAATATTCACTGGTACACTTGTTCTAAACAAGCAGGTACAATCCAACATACAAGATGAAAAACAAGAAGCAAAAGATCTAAGCATACTATTTCATGAACCACTCTGTAGAACAAAGAATTAAGGCTTGTTTGCATCACGATGATGATCAATCATGCATCATTTATTCCCACAAAAATAAGATTCATTTCCAACTAGAGCAGGACCAGCAAAAGAAGCTCGCTGATATAATCCCCATATTGTCTACATCAAAAAAGAATTTGGCATCTTAGAAATCAGATTAAGAAGTAGGGAGAAAGAGACAGGAAAACAGAAAACGGCCCTTGCTTCAGAATCCTTTTATAAGCATTTCCAGTGTCCATTTACAGGAACCCTTCAGTTTTAAGAAAATAAAACAGGACTTTCAAGGGCTGATTTAGAAAGATTTTCAGAAAGACTAAAGTTACAGTTCCATTGATCATGAATATGAAATACATAGAGAAAACACATTGTTTGGAATAATAAATTCCATACTGATATCCCCAAATAAATGGCATATATTCATTGATCTGAGCCTGTTTAATAGGTCTGCTTTGTAAAAATGGTAAACCTGTATTATTTTTCGGCCTGATTTAATAATTCCTGAGTTTTAGATCACTGCTGAGCCACAGCAGACAAAACTCCGAATGATGTAGTGAAAAGTTTTGCAAATCACTTTCAACATAAGCACACATTTTGTTTGGCAACTTTCAATCATCAATAAAAGTCAGTCTTCCAGGTCCTTCATTTTTCATCCACCGCCGA
>NW_009637946.1:0-284 GCF_000690535.1 Cariama cristata | reverse complement strand
TCTTGGTGGATAAGTAATTGGCTGGATGGTCACACTCAAAGAGCTGCGGTCAATGGCTTGATGTCCAAGTGGAGAGCGGTAATGAGTGGTGTTCCTCAGGGGTTGGTATTGGGATCGGCACTGTTTAACATCTTTGTCGGCAACATGGACAGTGGGGATTGAGTGCAGCCTCAGCAAGCTTCCCGATGACACCGAGCTGCGTGGTGCGGTTGACACACTGGGGGGAAGGGATGCTATCCAGAGAGACCTTGATAGGCTTGAGAGGTGGGCCCATGTTAACCTCA
>NW_009637945.1:0-238 GCF_000690535.1 Cariama cristata | reverse complement strand
ATTTTTGAGTCCGAGCCCCTAGCAGGAGCAGCATGTTAGCACTGCCAGCCAAAGCATCTCTTTTGGGGGGGGTTTGGAGGAGGCCAGAACAGCCTCAGGCTGAAACTTGGCAAGGGGCGTCTGCACTCCAGGAGGGAGGAATTCCTAGTTTATAAATCCTTTTTTTTTTAAGTCCATAGAGTCCCGTTTTACGAGCATGAAAGAGGGCAGAGAAGCGGAAACGCCGCTTTCTTAGTTT
>NW_009637944.1:0-313 GCF_000690535.1 Cariama cristata | reverse complement strand
CCGCCATGGGGGTCTGCCAGGGCCAGGACGTGGTTTGCGGCGCCGGTGCCACGCCGGCCATGGGGCTGGCCAACATCTCCGTGGTGAGAACCGGTGCACACCCATGTAGGCGCACACGCGTGCATACGTGGGCACGTATGTTTATTGATTCGCTTGGGGGAGGCATTTCTGGTGCTTCAAGCAGAGCTAAGGGGCTGGCAGCCCTTGCGGGGGCACACACGTGTGCACACGTGTGCACACACATGCGTGCGGATGCCTGCACGTGCTTGCCAAAGCCATGCGCGCGAAGGCACGCCCCTGTGCGAAAATACAC
>NW_009637943.1:0-8619 GCF_000690535.1 Cariama cristata | reverse complement strand
GATTAATTATCCCTTTTGCCTCCAAGAACAGTTACTTTTCCACTCCCAAGTTTGCTAGTTACTGACTAGTGTACATGTGCAGAGAGAACACGTTTGTTTTTTTTTCAGAGAAACTGTATTTTCAAAGAGAGATAATCAGTAAGATATATACTTCAGCATTACCAAATTAAGAGAGAAGAGAAAGTGTAAAATATACTAAAAGGCTAAACTGTTCTTTCTGAACTGGTTATTTGCCAAAACCCACAGGCTTGGAGCATCTTATTCTTTCCCCCCTCCTCTAAAAAGGATTTCAAAGAATTGAGCAGAAATGTGAACCTGGTCTTGCAACAGCCTAGGGAGAGCGTCCAGAAACTAGTGTTACAATGACAGAAAAGACAACGCATTTTCTAAACCCAAGATGGAAACTAGTACCAATAAACTTGACAAAAGCCTACACAAAGGATCATCTCCAGACCACCACAAACGCGGTCTGTAATATTTTTTAGCTAACTCCTGTGAGAAACAACTGCAGCCGGTATCACTGTCGTATCCGAGATGAGGAGGAAGAACACAGAAGCATCCTTTACATGGGCGCTGCTAGTCATAAAATTATTAGAAATGCTGGGAAACCCTCAAAAACTCCACCAATTCAAGCAGGTTCCCTCTTTATCCATCATTCACACACCGTTCATACTACAGCCATAGCTCTGTCTTACGACATCTGTGCTCCCATTTACACTTTCCAACTTGTCAAGCTAACTCTCAGTTAGGTTCCTCTTAATTTGGCATGAAAATTATATGGGCTAATTACAGCACTTCAGATGACTCGCATACTTCTGAACAGGGTGATTTCAATATGAGGGTAGGAATTTATCAGGCGTGTCACAGGTAACAGCCGGCCCTTGTAAGAAGGGAGGAAGGAAGGAAGCTATTTAAGCCCACTTCATCTTCCTCACTCCTCCTCTTCCCCACATTTCAGGCACACGGAGAAAACAGTCTCAACCCACCCCAAGCAGAACTGAGGTGAGGAGGGCAACACGAGCGGATTCCCCCTTCTCTTTTGTGCTAAACCCACATACCCCGTGTTCCCACCCACACGTTGGCCAGACACACCACCTGCTTCCACTGCTTCTTCTCCAGGGGCGCTTTCAGCCAGAGGACGCTTGGTAATTAACCACTGATGATTTCCTATTGCGCATCAGGGTTTTGGAGCTGTTCCTTCGGGTGCACTGCAGACCTCTCATCCAAGGTGAGCACAGCCTTTGCAGATGGTAAGAGCTCAGGATGACTGCACTGGACCTTAATAACTCAAAGTCAAAGCATCAGACACAGCATGCTCTCCTTACTCCAGACCAACCTTTCCCTGCTGCTTTTGAAGCCTGCTAGAAACACGGAGAAAAATCAGCAGCAGCGAAAGAAGCAGCTGTATATATCACTGCGATGAGTAAAAGCTCAGGATTCAGCTGAAAGGTGTTGAGAAATCACTCTTGAAATTTCACCAGCAATCTTTAAACAAATAGACACGCATAAAAAATAGGAGCTTAAAATACAGCGGTGTTTTAGGGCAGTCATTTATGCATTACATTTCTGACAGACAGATGCAAAAGTAGTAACAGCATACACAGGTGCCAATTTGCAGGGAAGCCCAAGAGCTGTGGCTCCTTCATTCGAGCTACCAAGCACAAGAGTCCCAGCTACACAGCCTCCTCTTCCTCTCGCCCCCCATATCGAAGAAAACTAAAACAAGTGATAGCATCCTCAGACCTGGCTCCCGGGCATTTCAAGGACAGAGTGAAACGAAGCATTGTGCTAGAGATAAGCTCAGCTCAAAAATCACCCCAGCACCTCCACAAGATCTTTGGGATAAGAGAAGAGAAGCCAAAATTCATCCTTGAACCTCGCCTCTCACAAAGAGATTTCTGCCCTCCTCCTTTTGCAAGGGCAAGTGCTCCAGCCCGCGTTACCTGAACAGCACCCATCAAACTACCTACCTACCCCCAGGAGCTCCCCCCAACACCAAAAAAGCCACGCTGAACCCTGCTCTCCTGCCCCCACCTTGAGGAAGCTTCACCAAGGGATTTATAGCCCATTCCTCCCTGCAGATCACACCAGCTTTGTCTTCCTGGGCTCCTGCTGTTCCCCAATGGAAAACCATGAGAGTATTACAGGAGAAGCAGTGGTTTCACACGGCTGGTGCCACTGTTCGAAGAGAAGCGATCAGCCCTTCCCAAAAGCTACACGATAACGCATTATCCAGGCCACGCTACCCAGTTTAAGTGCCAGAAACACTGCAAACCACATCAGCACAGTGCACAACCCAGTGAATGAAGCAAGTCAGAAGTCCCAAGGAGCTGCGAGCCCAAGCGTCTACGCACAGGACCGTGTCATATGGAGCAGATGCACCCCAAGCAGAGAGTGGGGAAAAAAGTTTTCATACATTGGTAAAGTGAATAGGGCTTAAAGTTTTCCCTCAATTTCAATTTAATTAAAATGATCTGTCCTAGCTACAGAAGCATACAAGAGGTAAGCACATCAATTAACTAAGAATTTACTGGAAATGTATATACTGCGTCTGTTCACTACAACTTTGATTATTTCCCAAACTAAAAAATGTCATTAAGAACACATCAAAAGCACTCGTCCTCATTAGGGATTAAGTCCTTAGCAAGTCTGAAAGTTTTTGTATCAACTAAAACTGGCTGAGTGCAAAACCACACGAGTTTCTAAAAACCCAAAAGAGCCCTTTTTTCCTTGTGGATAATCCCCCAAAAACAATCAAAACAAAATTCAATCGTACGTCTTCCAATGTTACTTTTAGATCAAGGTATTATGAGAAGTTCCAATCCCTTCCTTACTCCCCCCTCAAATGCCTGGAAGAGACTTAGAAAGCATTCCCTGGAAACATGATTATATATTTTTACTATCACAACACTAATAAATCTCTTCTACATCAGATAAAATGCAGTAACCAACACTTGTCCCTCGAATCCAAAATACGATAAAAAATTATCTTGCACATACATATTTGGCTACATGCCCTTAACGATTTCCTTCTGAAAAGAAGGGTACATTTACTGCTTCAGAAACAGAAAAGCAAAATAATAAGAAAGAAAGGACACGGGGAAAAAGATGAACAGAAAGGCTTCGAAAGTGACTGAAAATCTACAACATCACTAATTAGGTTCCAGCTTCTAACACAATAGTGGGTGTACCATGGTCTGTTATCAAGTTTATAGCCAAGGGCACGAGACAATACAACCCCACATTCAATTTAATTACAGCCTATGGCTTTTGCAGTAGTGGTGTGTTTCAAAGGGTTTAAGCACTCATTTATTTCTACACCACACATGAAATAAGGCAGCTCACTGTCATACGGACTCACCAATTAGACTGAACAGTTTCTGATCTCTTGCTCTCTAGAAGGAAAGCAGTGGGCAATGGGAAATCTTTTACAGGATAATCACAGAAGACTTTTTGTTAAAAAAAAAAAAGAGCTCTCTGCTGCCTTTAAGTTTGTGCATTTTATCTTTGATGTGCACAGAGGAAGAGCACCAACACAGTCATTTCAGATTCTATAGAATTTTAAAGAGTGTCAAAATACAGCAGCACTTCAGCGATGCTCCTAATTGTACTAAAAAGGTCATCTTCATTGGAGTAACACAAAACAGATCACCTCTTGCATTCTTACCATCACTGAAGGCTGGACTACACAAGTTCTCCAACTAGCTCACATGACGCGACTAAAAAGGAGTCTAATTTCTAAAAAGCAAAAATATTTTGACAATTAAAGTGATAGTGGAAGAAGTCACCATCTGAAATAGTTACAAAATTTGATCCCTCCAATATATTGTGCCAGTGCAACTAAGATGACCTTCAAAGACAGTACTGGACTTTAAACTCCACAACCACAATTCTAAATGTGTGTATCGAAACACCACTCTCAGATCTTCTGTGAAATACTCTCCTGAGTCACCTTAAATCAACTCCCTCCCCAACAGCTGATCCAAAATGGACCAACGTCAGCCTAGGAAAGAAAAGCCAGTTCCCTTCACTCCTTTCAGGGCATACACTGCCCCAAAGCTGCATACGAGATCACTAAGCCTAATCGCAATTCTGCTTTTCTTGCACTCATCTTGGGAAACATTCACATGCCTACCAAACCTCACGTCAGTTCTAAGGAACACAGCCTGGGATATCCTACTGTCTTCAAAACCACCCATCTCTGTCCAATGATCTTTAGAAGCACCCAGTTACAAACAACACTGACTTCCACCAAAGAAAGCAATAGCCAGGATTCACGTGTTTCACTACAGAGCCTGGCAAGAAAGCCGTCTTTGGGGACCATATTTGACACCCCTGCTACCCTATCCCCCGCCTGCCAAGGATTTCAGAGCAATTTTGATGACTATCAGGTGTAACAGGCCCCTTCTACACTTAATCACTCCCCACATCTGTAACTTAGTAGAAGATGAAAGTCTTCCCCATTAAAAAAACCACAAACAACCAGAAACAAATAGTACCCTCTAAGGTAGGTACAGTTTCTTTAACTGTAGGTTAAAGTTCCTTTAATCCTCACACTTTACAATTTTAACCTCAGTTGTTTCTTTTTTAAAAGACACCAAGAAAATCCTGGATTTTCTTGCAACCTGGGATAATCCATTAATCGAAGAGGACGGCACTAACTAGGCAGTAGGGCAGCCAGTACTAACCTCTGAAACCAGATCAACAGGAACTAACAAGGTATTTAGCAGTCATCAGTCTTAATAGCTACTGCACTTTAAGCCTTTAAGATAGGGATATTGCCCCATCTATTATCTGTATAGAAATAAAGCCGAGCATCCTAACACCACCATCCTGAGCATCCTTCCCTGAAGCCATCTGATGAGTTCTCCTACCCCGTATACTCTGAAAGCACGTAGCGATGATTCTGGTCAGAGTGCTACAAATATTTGTACAGACCAGAAGCCTTTTTTGTGGCCATTTAATCGAAGCGCAGGATGTTCCCAGATCAAAGATCAAGTAGAAAGATGCTTATCCACCTCCAAAAACAAAGACTAAAAAGAGCTAGACTCACTTACTAGTTACTTTGATTTGTTCCCAGTTGTGCCTGCTGCCTACTTATATTCATCACGTGCTGCTGTTTTGCCTTCTTTTGCGAAACCTGCAGTCAGAATTAGATTTCTGGTTCTGGTCAAAGTAAGCCCTTCAAAGAGAGCATAAGGTAATGAAAAGATATGTGCCAGATCAAACGAAAACAAAAAGGGTAGCTCTGAATTTAAAGCAGGAAGAAAAAATACTTAAGGATTCCCCAGAACTGCCAAGGCAAATGCACGTGGCTCATTTTTTAATGACAGAGTGTTTCGTAGGTATCTTAACAGTTGATGAAACTCTTCACAAGCAGCCCAGAGAAAGCCCACTGAGTTAGAGAACCAACATAACAGAAGCATTTAAGTGACACACAACTCTCCTCACCCATGGCACAAGCCAACCTATTTTCCTAGACCTATTTTTGGGTATTACTACTGTAGTAAGTTCAGTGTGTACCAGATCTATAAATCTCAACACCACATTGTAGCATCAAAAGCTTAAACTTTAGCTATTGTTCATCTTTCAGTAACACGAGAGATGAACAACAGCCAAATTACACTCCTCTGTCATCAACTTGAACTGAAGTACTGCTGTCAGTGGCAGGAAAATTGCTACACTTCAGAGCAAATAAGGACCGACAAGAAAGTTGTGCCATGATGGCACAGTGCTGTATGCTTAAAATACACTATAAACGCTGCTCTCAAGGCTGCAACCTAAAGCAACAGTTGGATCAAGATGAATATTTAATGTACCTTTCCCTAGCTGTGGAGGAGGCTCCTACAAACCCAGTGTTGAAAAGGCATCTTGGGGCTAAAACAAAAGATGGAAGCCACCACAATAGGAAAGCATAAAATTAACATCCTCGCTCAGATTCTTAAAGCTTGCAGCCAGTGCAAATTGAAGACATCCCATTTAGTGCCTTCGTTTAACCTTTTCCATACCTTGCTTAATGCTATCAGTGCTATAAAGAAAAAGAGCATGTGTGCATGCAATATAAAGATGCTAAGAAACCCACTCAACATGCCACCGTTTTTTCACCAGAGTATTGCACAAGTCCTTGAGGGCAGCAGAATCTGTCCCCTGGAAGAATAATTACAAAGATGACCAGTAAACCACAAACTTACGACCTTCATGTTTTCAAGGAATCAGTAATATTTGTCAACAGCAGAATTTAGTGTCACATTACTTGATGAGATGTGTTCAGTAAAAAGGCCTGGAAAGTCTTTGTTTATAATTAAGCAATAACGATTGAGGGCCAGGGCATTTCCTGGGGATTAATGACCGGCTTGAGGCAATGCCTTGGGCCATTAACCCCAGCCAGTCATTAATTTCCCCAGGAAATGCCCTGGACCTCGATTAGCGTAACTATTATAAAGGTAGCTAGGGAAAAAGAGCGTAGCATTAACATTCTCCCAAGGAAATCTATTCCACAGCCAGTATTTTTTGTCACATCCCAGAAGAAGTAAGTTAAAACTGACATGAGAAGAATTGACAATTAAAAAGAAGAAAAGAAAGAAAAAAAAAAGGACACTTTTCCCTCTCCTAAAGATTTAAATTAACAAGTTTTGTAGTGAAGGCAACATTCAGCTACAAAAGTGGCCGGGCAGCTTGTTTAGCTCATTAAATTGTGAATGGAGATGAACATTTCCATATCATTACTGAAAAACCCCCACACTGTCTAGTACCCTTACTGATTGCTCATTTTCTTTCTCAATACACTTAAGAAAACAGCACATGCCCGTGTACTCTATCATCTCGTTTAGATATTTCTCCCCTTCTCCCCATAGTCCACCACTAATGAGAATTACAGCTCCGAGGGCTTCTCGTAGGAAGCGCCGCTCCGCAACCCACAGCTGGATTTCCCCTCGCCTAAGCTTTATGCAAGTGTGAAGAGATTTGTGGGCCGGGGTAGAGCTCAAGCTCTCCAGCCTGATGACTGAAGGTACCAAGACACCTCATTTAACAGGTTAAAGACACGCAGACTCTGTTACCGCTAACGATGAGAACTGCTCTGCCCGGTTCCCCTTCCCCTCCCCGTACTCACATGCGCTGATGCTCTAAAAAAAGCTGAACTATGCCTGAAATTTCAAAATTACTTTCAAGGTCATTAAAAGTAAGGGAAAAGAGGAGTCTAGAGTTAAATACAGCAAAGAGCATCAGCTTATACCTGAAATAATGAGCTAGAACAAAAACATTATCTGCACATAATCAAGCCCCTAAGCCATTCAGAGACACCAGATACCCACAGCGGGAGATCAAACCACAGCACTCCACTGAAGTGGTCCGGAAAAAAAAAACCCACCCCAAACAAACCCTGCTAGAAAGGAGAGGTCACAGGTATTTTAAAGAACATAGATGCTTATGCAGGCATTCACTGGAAGTCCTGCTCTCCCTCCCTCTCCCCCAATTAGCCTTCAGGCTGGTTGATTAGCTGGCAAACTCTTTGAAAGGGTCAGTCTGTCCAGAACTGGTATTTCCACTTGGGAAACAGCTCAGGCATGTCATGTACCTGTGCTCAGCCAGCGCCGCGCTCTCCGGCCGCCATCCCTCTTATTACCTGACACAAGAATGTCCGAGGGGTTCTGTAACCGTGTAGGGCAGCCGGCGGTAACCTTCTTGCCCGAAACACGGTATTTTATGGGGCACGACGTAACTGCGTACCCTTTATAGATTTAGTTCGAATGACTTCCAAACTGCAAGCCAACTGCAGAGGTGCAGCGAGTCTTTAATTGAATTAATTGAGCTTCAGTGCTCAAACGCCCGAAAGAAAAGCACTTTTGGAGGGGATGGGGACGGGGCACCAGCATGTGCCGGCACATCGCAGAGGGGGTTCGCAAGGCACGCGCTACGGCACGGCTCAACGGCGTTTTTGACGAGGTCGCTTTTACCTCAACGAAACACAACTCATGAACTTGGGCTCGCTCCACAGTTAAGCTGCACCTAAACCCGTTTAATTGTGCTGTTCCTGTATATTTCGCCACTATGGTAACTAACACAACTAAAGCCAATTAAGTAAAAAAAAAAAAAAAAAAAAAGGATCACTGCCAGGAAACAGAGCTATTTTAAATAAACAAATACAAGATGAATGCAATTGCCGTATTAACCCTCTTGTTAACTTCTGAAGTTTAAAATTACACCCTCATTACTAGTGTGTAATTGAGTATTCTCCCAGCTGTTTCCTGCATTTGAGGTTATTCAAATAGTTCATTAGCACATCAAGAACACCACACACAGTAATGATACCTGATGCCCTTATCTACTATTTTGGCCCAACTTTCATAACTCACATCTCCCGCAGATAAAGAAAAAAAAAGGGGAAAAAAAAGAAAAACAAGGGAAAGGGGGAGCCAAAAGAAAAGAAAAAAGAAAAGAAAAGAAAAAAGAAAGGGGGGGTGGCAGCCCCCGGGCACCTCTCGAGTCTGACCCACCGGCACGCAGTGAGCAGCCACCGGACCGGTGGTGGGGGGTGAGGAAATTGGGTAACTTGCGTCCGGGCTTTTTGGGTGCCTGAACAGTGAGAGTCGCCCCAGGAGCCACCCCGGGGCTGGCAGT
>NW_009637942.1:3432-3831 GCF_000690535.1 Cariama cristata | reverse complement strand
GACCTCGCTCTGCCCCACAGCCATGTCCAGCTACCTGTACATCGTCAAATCTGAAGTGCCTCTCGTCATCCAGACCTTCCTCAACCTGGAGGAGAAGACCTCGTGAGTGCCTCCTGCCCGCGCTGCCTGCCTGCCTTCCCCTTTTCGCTCCTCCTGCCCGCCTTCCCCGGGCAGGCGCCGGGGCGTCGGCTCCAGCTGTGCAGCCCTTGGCAGGGATTTCCTGCCATTAAGCCACTACTATTTTTGATAACTGTCAGTGCTGAATAAGCCCCCGGGTGGGATTAAACCGGGCTGAACTTCCAATCCCTGCTCCTCACATCCCCTTGGGATCAGGCTTTCCTCCTTGAGCAGAGCCCAGGGTGGCGGGGGGGGGGACAGGAGCTCTGGTTGTGACTTGGC
>NW_009637942.1:2635-3312 GCF_000690535.1 Cariama cristata | reverse complement strand
TGGGATGCTCGACTGCATGTGGGACCAGGGCTGGGCAGGGGTCCTGCCCCATGGGCGGCCGGGGGCAGGTCCCTCTACCTGCGGCGCTGAGGACCTGGCTGAGCCTCCTTGCAGGTGCTGGTACCCCAGGCTGCCCACAGGCAAACATGTGCTGAGGACAGCAGTTCTCAGCCTGCCCACGGCAAATCTAGCCCTTGGGGGTGCACCACTATGGGGGTAGGCAAGACTCCAGCTTAATGACCCCCAGGGACGCTGGCCTCAGGGCTCCCCAGGGATGACATCTCAAGGGTCCCTGTGGATGCTAGCACAGCAGGGATGCCAGCCTCAGGGGATGCCAGCACCCCTGGGACTGCCAGCTCCGAGGTCCCCACGGATGGCAGACCGCCCCCCCACAATGCCACTATGCCGCCCTGTGCCTGCCGTGCCCCAGCAGAGCGGGGCGGTGAGCAGACCCTCTGCTTCCAGGGTCTGGTACATGAATGGCAACTACCTGGTGATCCTGGTTTCTGTCACCATTATCCTGCCCCTGGCCCTCATGAAGCAGCTGGGTAAGTCAGGGGGATACCACCTGCAGCACCAGGGTCCAGCACCCTGGGGCTCCTGCGGGGTGACGGTGCTATCCTGGGGGTGGTGGGCAAGGAAGGGGCACCCCGCCAGCGTGAGGGTCCTGCCTGTAC
>NW_009637942.1:2260-2529 GCF_000690535.1 Cariama cristata | reverse complement strand
GCACCTGCCGGCATGTGCCAGTGGTTTGGGATGCTGAGCATCCCTTCTGCCGGGGTGCATGGCTCTGCCAGCGCACGGTTGGGCTGCGTACTGTGGTGACAGCGGGGACAGTGGGTGCTCCAGGCTGCGGAGACGCCGTGGCAGTGCTGTCACACTGCTGGGTTATTTTTGGCTGAAGGAGCCAAGTGCCGGGGAAAGGGGAAGGGAGAGGGTGCCGGGGGGGGGAACTGCAAGTGTGGCCCCTCCACGTGCTGCTGCCCTGCTCTGCC
>NW_009637942.1:1834-2242 GCF_000690535.1 Cariama cristata | reverse complement strand
AGGCTGAGGGGCCGGCATCGCCACAAAGGGTGCCCCATAGAGGGATCCCTGCAGGGGCACCCTCCAGCCAGGCACGGTGCCGGCTTGGGCAGTTGGTGCTAGGGGATGGTGGTGCCAAGCCCTGACTGTCCCCATGTCCCCCCACCCCAGGTCATCTACAAGAAGTTCCAGATCCCCTGCCCGCTCCCTGAGCAGGAGGGGAACCTCACGGGCAGCCTGAACGTCACCCCTGTCAGCACCAGCGACTACCAAAACGGCTACACTGTCCTCCAGATGCCTGACCAGGGCACCTGCATCCCCAGCTTCTTCACCCTGAACTCCCAGGTAGGGACCTGGGATGCATCCCTGGGGCTCTGGGTGAGCCCCTACCCTGTGCCCCCCATGAAGGTGGGTGGTCCTGGTACTGGT
>NW_009637942.1:1310-1771 GCF_000690535.1 Cariama cristata | reverse complement strand
CGCAGACGGCATACACCATCCCCATCATGGCTTTCGCTTTCGTCTGCCACCCTGAGGTCCTGCCCATCTACACCGAGCTGAAGAAGTGAGTCTTGGGTGGGGGCACCCACGGGGATGGGTGTGCTTTGTCCGGCGCCCACCCAAAGGCAGTACCATCCGGGTGTGGGACCTTGCGCTGGGGCATCGTGGGGAAGTGGGTGATATGACCCAGGGTGGGTGAGTGAATGGTGGGTGATGGGACCTGGGGTGGGTGATACGACCTGGGATGGGTGGGTGAGTGGTGTGTGATATTACCCCCGGGAGATTGGTGATATAACCCAAGATGGGTGGGTGTGTGGGTGGTTGTTGGTGGGTGATTCAACCCACCACACAGCCCCTCTCCACATAGCCCCTGTGCACCCCAGGGTGCTCTGGCATCACCCCTCCTTGCTGGGTGGGTGCTTGGTGCTGCTGGGTGCCAT
>NW_009637942.1:415-1098 GCF_000690535.1 Cariama cristata | reverse complement strand
GGCCCCCCCAGCGGCTCGCCACCGTTGCCCGCAGGCCGAGTGGAGTCAGAGCTGCTGCACACGTACAACAAGGTGGACCCCTTCGATGTGCTTATCCTGTGCGTGCGGGTGGCCGTGCTGACAGCTGTCACCCTCACCGTCCCCATTGTCCTCTTCCCGGTGAGTGGCCCCGTAGGGATCCCAGGCGAAACAGGACCTTGGCACCAGGCTTTGAGAGGGGAAACAGGGGCAGTGATGGGGCTGAGGCCCAGGGGCAGGGTGGCAGGGATCGGCAGGGCTGCAGGGACTGGGGAATGGGACCGGCTGGGTGTCAGGGACAGGGCTGCGGCAGGGATGATGGGGACCAGTGGGGCCGGGGGGACAGGACTGGGGCAGGGGAATGGGTGACAGGGACCAGCGGCAACGTCAGGGCTGGGAAGTGCTGATGAGGACCCTCAGGCCTGTGGGGACAGGGGATGGAGCGGGTCCTGGGTCCCAGGATGGAGCGTGACACCCTGTCCCTGTCCCCAGGTGCGCCGGGCCATCCAGCAGATGCTGTTCCAAGGGAAGGACTTCAGCTGGATCCGTCATGTCACCATTGCCGTGGTCCTGCTGACCTTCATCAACCTCTTGGTGATCTTTGCCCCCTCCATCCTCGGCATCTTCGGCATGATCGGTGCGTGGC
This sequence comes from Cariama cristata, assembly GCF_000690535.1. Lineage (NCBI taxonomy): Eukaryota > Metazoa > Chordata > Aves > Cariamiformes > Cariamidae > Cariama > Cariama cristata. The sequence continues at coordinate 434 of NW_009637942.1, read as the reverse complement.
AGGGGGGCCCCCCCCGTCC
>NW_009637942.1:0-206 GCF_000690535.1 Cariama cristata | reverse complement strand
ATGCTGGGCGCCCCCCACTCCGCACCCGGCTCAGTGCCAAGGCCCTGGCTGGGGGGGGGGAGCGTGGGGACGGTGCCAGGACACGGTGTCCCTGGGTTCCTGGAAGGCTCTGCCAGGGCCGGGGCAGGGGGGAGGGATAGGACCTGGCCCAGCAGTGGGGCTGGCAGGGCTGAGCCATGGGATGGGGCCCCCTGCCCGCTCTGTCC
>NW_009637941.1:0-1677 GCF_000690535.1 Cariama cristata | reverse complement strand
CCGGGGGGTGGGCTGGGTCCCGCCCCCTCCCTGTGTCACCCTGGCACGGGACACGCTGGGACACGCAATAACACGTAACGTCACAACACGCGATAACACGCGATAACACGTAACAACGTGCGATAACACGCAAGAACGCACACCACCACACAAACCCGCGATCATACGTAGCAACACGCGATAACACGTAACAACATGTGATAACATGCAACCACACACAACACATAATACGTAACATGTGATAACATGCAAGAACACACAACACCCAAAACCAAACACGCAACATGTGATGACACAAAAGAACATACAAATACATGCAAACCCACACGGTACACACAGCACGTGCTAACACGCAATGACACAGAACAACATGTGATAACCTGCAAGAACACACAACAACACACAAACCCACGTGATAACACACAATAACATGTAACAACATGTGATAACACACAAGAACACACAATAACATGCTACGACACGTGATAACATGCGATAACATGCAACAACACACAAAACCACGTAACGACATATAAGAACGCACAATAACAAACACACAACAACACACAATAACATGCAACAACACATAACAACATAAAATAACATGCGTGATCTTGCTGTACCACACAATAACAGGTAACAGCACATGATAACACGCCGTAACACACAACAACACGCAAGGACCCGCACCGCCACGCAAGAACACGCGGTAACACACCAGCCCCCAGCCCCGCCCCGCAAGGCACGCCACGCCATGACACGCCAGAACCCCTACCTAAACACGATAACCCACTACACGCAGCAGCATACGACCGCCCCGACACGCCCCGACACGCCCCGACACGCACCTGGGGGCCGCTCCTCAGGCTCAGGCCCTGCCTCCTCCCTGGGGTCCCGCGGGTGGCACCTATGGGAGCACCTGTGTGCACGAAGCCGTCCCCTACACGTCAGCTGGAAGCGTCTCTGTGTTTGGGGGTTAACTACACGTGTGTGCGTACGTACGTATCTTAGCCGTGCTCATATATGTGCACGGTCACATGTGCGTGGCTGCACACAGATACACTTCTATACGGGCACATACATTGATGGTGACAGGCGTAGCTATACGTGCACGCGTACATTTACATGTATATAGATACACACGTATGTGCCTGCCCTATATACCCATAGAAACGCGCACACCCCCCAACTACGTAGCCCTCCACCCCGTACGTATGTCCATACGTGCACGTATGGACCGAGAAACACCTCGCCTTCCCATACGCCCGCTTGTCGAATGCCTGCGTGCACATATACGTTCACGTGTACACCTACACGCGTTGTACGTGATTCGGTCTCTATAGCACCGCGTACAGCCCGTACATACGTGTACGTAGGGGGCTGCACATCGAGGGCCGTACAGATTTCCCAGTTCTCATACACAAACCTATAGGGCCCCGCACGACGGCATCCTATAGGTGCTGTATACATCCACGGGGCCATAGGGGCGCGAAGAGAGGGGGGTTATGGGGTACGGAGGGGGCCGTATAGGCAGGCCATGGCTATAGGGCTGCGTGCCTATAGAGCCCATAGGGTTGAACGCCGTGTGCCTGGGGAGAAGAGAGGCTGTAGGGTCTATAGGCGCTGTAGGTCTATAGGTGCCCCTGGACCTATAGAAGCCCATAGGCGCTATGGTGT
>NW_009637940.1:40035-49285 GCF_000690535.1 Cariama cristata | reverse complement strand
ACTGCCTTCCCTTCATCCACTAGGCAGGTAATGTTACACCTCAAGAGATTAAGCAGCATGTTGAGGCTTGTTCTGAGGCTTGTTCTGAAGCTTGTTCTCAGGACTGTGCTGGTGGTCACAGCTGGTAGTGTCTTCATGCTGTGGATATTTCAGTGCTGGGACCTGAACAGATGCTAATCAAGATACTTTGAAGAGACTGTCAGCCACGCAGTTATTATGTGACTATTTGTGATTTTCTTTTGTCTAGTGATTGCTGGCATCTTTCCATGTCTGGTTCTTAGGGAAACATCTTAAGGGACTGTGATATTGTTCCTCTTTTACTCTGCTCTTACAGGTCTCGCAAAAGCACACTATATAAAACATCCTATGCTGTTAGCAGAGGATGTGGACTATTGCATGAGTTCATCTTTTTCCTCCCTTTTTTTAGTTGTAATAAAGTGTACTATATTTTATTTGTGCTGATGTCAGCTGGGAGGAATAGGGCAGCCATCATCCTGTGTTTTTTTTTAAGCAAAAAATAGGAGGTGCAATGAAGCCACTGGATCTTCCTTTAAAAAAATACTTTTAGACCACATCATTTTTGAGAGTGATAGATAAGAACATGAACGGTCATAGGGACTTAATCTTCCCATGGTACAATACTGGGTGGCTTCAAGGTGAGTTACAGATGTACAGAAGCCAAGAAAGATAGCAATTAAATATTTAATAGGTTAAGTCTGGTAGAGTCAGAAGAATCAAGGATGGAAGAAAATCCATGGCAGTTAGTGATGGCAGATGATTGTTCGCACATTGGAGGCATATCTCAGTTTTTGTGTGTTTTTTCTGAAGTTTCTTTGATGACAAAGATAATTGGAAAAATATTATTTATTTTGCTGAAGTTTAATTACTTGAGTCTTTCAGAATTGCACCAAGAAACCCTTTTTTTCCCTTTTTTTTCTTTTTTTTTTTCTGCATTATTAACAGAGAGGCCAGAAGGATGGAAAGGGAGGTAGATGTGATGAAAAGGAAGTGTAGGCTACAGGCATTGTACTGCCACTTCAGCTGACCTACTTGCCCACATGTTGTCATCCAAACTTGATTGTCAAGATAAAAGGAAATTACTTTTGATATCCCAGTACATATATGTCTGAAAGTGATATCGTCATGTCTCTGAATTCAGTTAAAGGAGTTTTCTTCACTTCCTGCCCTGAATTACTGCATCTTGTGTTGCAGTCTATTGAAAAACTGTCATATATTACCTATGAGATACCTGCATTTCAATGATGGGCTCTTGTTTCTGTAGCATGCAAAAATCTGAGGGTTTGTGGAGTGAAAAGAACTACATCACTGCACATGCTCAGAGTGTTTAGACACTGGATAGTGAAGTAGAAAACTTTAGCCAAATAGTTTCCTTTTTGGAGCAGGATGGTAAAATTGAACTGCCATGGCAGAAGAATCTTAGCTTTTTGCTAACATCATATACAGCATTTTGTACATTCAGAATTTAATACAGTTTATTGTCATAGTGGATGGGAGACTTACAAAGATTAAGCAAGTCAAGTAATCAGCTTATGACTGGTTTCTACTAGCAGGACTCCTGCCAATAGTAATTAGCTGTGTTGTTACTTCGTTGTTTGGTTGGGTTTTTTTTGCGATGTCAGAGAAGACAAAGTTATATGTAAGAGAAAAACATAATAGAACAGGAGAAAGTGGCATTGGAAGTGGAGGAATGGAATATAGTAGTAGTAGTGTCAGGTATGAGATAGAATAAATGGGACAAGCTGAGCAACCCTAAAGGTGAAACACTTGCAGGTGTGTGGGTTGTTTTGTTTGTTTTTCCAGAAAGAAAGGAGAACTTGGCAGGAGAACTTCACAAGAGAATATGGTTAGGATAGGACCCACAAAGCTTGAGAAAAACATCTTGTATTGTTCTGGAAAAGACAAAAAAACAAGAGAGAGAACCATCAGGAAAGCTAGAGGGCAAACGGATTGTATTAGCTGAGAAGGAAGTGTAATTTTAATAGTAGTCCAAAGGGAAGCAAGGGGAATATTTCCAAAGGAGGTATAGAGAAGGAAGCAGCCCAACGTAGGCATAGCCAGAGAGAGTAGAAGGAACACTTCCTTCTGATTGTTACAATCCTATAACTGATACGAAAGGATGTAGGAAGGAGTCTTTAGCAATAGTGAAAAGAAAGATTTGGGTAAGTAAGTTGAGGAACTCCATTTCAGACATATTAACATTTGAATAGACAGTCCAGAAACCTTTTGCCTCTGCAAGAAGGCTAAACATTGTGTACAAGATGGCCAGAAGGCTAAAGTGAGGTCAGGTTGAAATGTAAGTAGGCAAGATCTAGTAGAAACATGGGTATGAATCACTATAAATAATGTGAAAAACTGAGGCAGAATCTGGTACAAGAAGCAACTGGTCTGAAGGCATTACGTTTTCACCAATACAGAGCTCTTCTCTCTTCTTGAATATTCCAGCCAACAGCATTGTTGATACCTTAATGGAACATCCTTTTCATACAGCATACATAACAATTGATCTTTCTGCTCTCTGATTTATTAATTATAAATATTTATGAATTATTTATTATATAGTTTAAAAAATATGCTTGTTTAGAGCAGCTGATGAGGTACTGAGTTATTATAGTGCCATTAATGAACAAATAATAAAACAGAATTTTTAATGTGCTGAATACTGAACAGAGAAATTTAACTATTGCAGTCACTTCAAATAGCCATTAGGTGTTTACAGGAAAGGAATTTACATAATTCAACGGATAAGTTCTTGTGGCATTCACAAAGGTATATGTTACACAAAAGTTAAGGGAGTACAGTGATGAAACAACCATGTGTCCAGTAGATGCTTGTCAATCTCATGTTAGTCTAATACCTACCTAATGTTAGATTTACCTACAACTACACTGTCATGGTGTTTGAGATGTGTTATTTCCTGTTCCAAAAGCAAGTGCGTCATCCTTCAGAGAGCTTTGTCTACTCACAACCTGTAAATGTTGACTGTTAACTTGCAATCGACTTCTCTGAAGAATGCAAACACTGAAGAAAAATTACTTGAGTAGATGAAGTAAATTTAACCATGAAGAAGGGATCAAGGGTGCAGGCACAGTATCATGCTTTCATTTTCATTTCAGAGGGGAATGTCCTCTCTTCTGGTTGTTGGATGCATTAAAAGGTGGAATGGAGTTTTGAGCAAGCCAATGTTGTTTTGATGTTTGAATAATCAATAGTAAAGCATACCAAAAGGGGGACACTTGTAAAAGGGAGAGAAGTGGAGAGTGTGTAACTACATGAGTCCTTTCTGCCTCTACAACCTGTGCTGCTGTTAATCAAACCATGCTTTGAGAAATAACAAGAAACAAACTACAGGCATATCACAGGACTGGCTTAGTACTGTGTCTCCAAAAGACCTAGAAGGTAGTAAAAGGCATGGTACGTTGCTAGAGGTGCTACCACTCCTTTCTGACAGGAACAATGGTACTTCAGTGAGTCACAGGCCTTTTGTTGCCGATGGGAGTGATCTTTTAGCTCCAGTGGGATGGGAGAGGCAAGTCTGAAGTTTACTCGTGTTTTGACCCAGAAGGTCTAAATAGCCAGTGTGCAAAGTGGCAAGCCGGTAAGTACCAGATAGTCATGAGCGTTACCTTAAAACTGAGGAGCAGGGTCAAAGACAGACAAAGATGAACTAGTAACATGCCCCAGTGGAAACAATTAAGAGAAGGTGAAAGCAGTTTCACCTCTCCCGAGCTATGGATTTTTGCCCATATTTTGGTGGCGTTCAGCGTTACAGCAGTGATTGCAACAAGCGAGAAGGAAGCAGACTGTCATGGCAGCACTAATCAAGGAAGACTATTTGTATCGAGTTTTCCATGCTATGTAATAATACTGCCAAGGGAAAAGCAACTTTAATTCCAAAGGGAGAGCTGCTGTCCCAGTCAGCTGAAAAGGAATATACAAACAGGTAGCTGGTGAAAGGCGACAGTAAAGAAATAAGTGCCTCACTGCTTCATCCATTCAATTACTGTATTTGGCTATTCTTTTCAATTTACACTGCCGTGAATACAATAGTACTTACACTTCCTCTTTGTTGCTCTTAGCAACCTCAAACTGAGTCTAATATTATGGTAACTTCCACGCATTTCCTCTTAATGCTCTGTATTCCTTTTCATGGTGTGTAGTTTTGGGTTTAATAATCTTTTTGCCACATAGAAAAGCTTAACTTAAAAACATATGGCTAGTTTTGGATCTTACTTCATACGTCCTGCCTTAGAAAGCATGCACTGCATTCGGATTTTGCTCTGGTGTAACTGAGATTGGTGTCTAACCAAATTATTAAAAAACCAATATTAAAAGAATATTTAAAAGGGGAAAAAACACTCCCCCAGACACCCCCATCCTCTTTATATAGATGGTGGTGCATTCAGATAAAACTTGTGAAAATCGTTCTTACAAACAGTTGTTAATTCTACTACCTTCCATTCTTTTAGGATACTCAGTCCTTGTTTTCTTTTACTGCTTTTCCTCTAGTCAAATAAGATGAAGGCCATTGAGGGCAAGGTGAATAAGGGTGCATTTGCTGTGGTAAGGGGATCAATTGTGTGTAAATAGCTGTTGAGGTTCTTAACAACAAGGATTAGCTGTGAGGCAGGAAAGCGGCAGCTTCCCGTCTCTGGTAATAAGCATTACTACAGGCGTAGGATGGATGACGGGTGGAACTTTGATTGATAGATTTAATGATGAAATTCTGCAGTTTACAAGGAAGTATTTTAAGCTCAGTCATCATTCCTCAGCTCTCTCACAAGGACCTACCAAAGAGGCAATGGTACACTTTAAAAATATGATTCCAAGTGCTCAGGAAGAAGAATCTTCTTTTTATTTCCCCTTCGGCAGCTGCAATGTTTATATGTGGAGATAAAGCCATCATGTCACACAAGCAAAGGACATTCATAGAAATGCACTTCAGCAGCATCTCATCACAAGCAGCACAGCTTTAGCTACATTTCACAGCTGATGTATGAATGTCTGTGATTCCAAGTGCATAAGGCACATAGCATAGGCTACTCCCGCTGCTTTGCCAGTCCGTGCTGCCTTTTAACCCTGCTTCCTCCTCAACTCTATCACAGGTTGATCTTTGCCAGCTGCTCTACCAGCTCAATATACTATTTCTTGCAGGCTGTGTGCAAGGTACTATTCCCTAGTTTTCCCTTTTTTTGGCATTATTATATGCCATTTCCACTTACTCTATTAACCACTCTGCATCCTATACCATGCTATGGATCATATGCCACTCTCTAACTGCTGACGTGCCTACACTAGAGCAGTGATCTCCAAACTTTTTTGATCTCACATCGTTATCAGTAAAAAGTTTTTGAGCTTGCACCCCCTATATATGTGTATTTATTCATAAGTCATGTACATGGACTGTTGTACTAGTATATTGTGTGTATTATAACGTGCACAAAAAATATGAATTAAAAAAGGATGAGATAAAGATGACAAACAATATTTTAAAATGTTTTATTTTATTTATTTACAGAACAGTAGACATTTTTACACTCATTCTTAAAATGTCACCTTTACTTTGAAGGGACAGATTAAGTGTGTTTATTTTTTTGAACATATCTTTTAGGTAGCATACTACTGATAGCCACTTGTCATCCCAGAAGAGGTCAGCAAATTTGGACCACTTGTCTTTTACAAAAAGAGAGATATGTAACTCACTGTTAAGTTGGACAGCTCTTTTAAGCACTTTGCCACAAGATAACCAGCAAACTTCTGTGTGGTACAAAAGATTTTCACGGTCACTCCCCACCCCATCTCATTACAAAGTGTTATAAAGATTCTACTGTTTTAAAGTCTTGTTTTTCAAAAATGAACCATATCAATGACACCCTGTAGCACTTAGAGCACTTCTGGCTTCAACTTCTTTGCTGCAATAGCTTGCCTATGAGTGATGCGGTGAATGAATTTTATGTGAGGTGCTATTCCTGCAATCTTACTCTGGAATCCACTTTTTTTATTTCAGACAAAGCATCCGCTTAATGAGTAATTACACTTGCAGAGTTTTTCCATAAAACATTGGTTTTATTAAAGAACTAATTTGCTGTTGAAAATATATATAATCTGTTATATCTTTCCTTTAGTGGCTCATAAAAACCCCAGTTCTTCTTGTATTTCATTATTGAAACAGAATCTAGCAAATATCGTAAGCTACGACATGTTAGAAACACGTGTACTTTCATCCAACTGCAGAGTGAGCCTCCCACACTACATAATTTGTTTGAATACTTGCCTGTTCACATCTTCAGTAATGTTTCCTATGTGTCTTCCAACAGTATTTGCTGATGAAGGAAAGCATTTTAGTTTATTGTTATGTTGTTTTCCATGTATTATTCCAGCCATTTTTACCATGGCAGGAGGAACAAGTGTTTCCCCACTGGTATGTGGCTTTTTTCTTTTGCTTTTAAGAAAGAGACCTCTTACTGCTAAACAGTTGTCATTAAGTCTTGTAAAATGCTGGTTTGAATATTGCATGAGTTTAAACCACTGAAAAAAATTTTAAATTTTGTCTTCAGTTTCTGAATGCTTAGTTTTTAAATGTCTTGCTAATTGTAGTGGCTTCATACTATCATTAGTTAATATCTCAAGGCACAGTATATATTTAGGGCAAGGTTCATTGTTAAGACCATGGATGAAAATCCATATTTCAAATAACCTTTTTGATAATTTTAAAAATTTTTGGACTGATTCTTATCAGATCTGATTAGACTGTCACTGTTTTTACCTCATAATATAGCTGGTGAAGAGTTTGTACGAGGAGTAGGAGAAGTGTCAGCTCTGCCATTTTCTTGTTGTTCACTTGTGCTCACATTATCAATCTTATCCCCAGTCTGTGGTTTCTTTGCAGGAATCTTTTTAAGCCACTTGTCCATTTTGTGAGGGTTAGTTTAGTTAAAACTTGATAATATAATCCATAAATCCACTTAACCAGGCACGTGTAAACTGCAATGTTTCAAAATCTGCTGAAAATGAATGAATGAGGGTGTCACTTTGAACTCCTCCATGCTGTGGAGCACCTGCTGTTCCCTCAGGACACCTCGCAGGCCATTTGCGACACAAGAGCCTCTGACCTATGGGCAGTAACTTATATATATAGTTACAGATACTGCCTAAGGACCCTTGCCTGAACAACAACAGATGACAAATAATATAACTATGAAATGAATGTCAATTGATGCTGCAAAGCTTTCAACTTATGTCAATCATTCCAATGCTTATTGATTAATGGTGTGTTTTCCCAGACCATCTTTCTCAGTATTTGTCATGTCAATTAGTGAAGTATTCTCTTTAGTATAAGAAACAAATAGATTTTTTAGAGAAATATTTGCTGACCTTGTGAGTGAAAATAAAAGTACTCCATAAGGTACGTGTTTTATTCCTGCAAGGTTTTGAACCCCTTGGACTGGCCAGATGTTCTGCACCAGGGAAGGGAGGTGAGGTCAGAGCAGCAGGGCTCTTTCTGGATCTCAGTAAGAAGGCCAGACAACAAATGACTTAATAAAATAGCCATTTCAGTAAGATAAATAGGAATATCATTAGTAAATCTTACATTCCTTCAGCTCCTGGGAACCCTGTTTTTGTATAGCACTGGGTGGACCCAAGATGCATTTTCCCACAGCACGTTGCACAGATCCTGTCTTTGGAGAGATTCCCTCCTGTGCTGTAGTGCTTTTATTTTGTGTAGCAAACAGAATCATGTATCTTCTCCGGACAGATTGGAAGGGTATCTCTGTCATAACACCCACCAGTGTGCAGCACAGGCTGGCACAGGGCACTCCAGCAGGTTCCCATGCGGTGGCTGCTACTACTAACGTACGGGCTTCTCGGACCCCAAGTACAAGGCCCAACAGAGCAGACGTGGCCGGGTCAAGATCACTATCTCCCCAAATACAACATCTTCTGCAAGGCTCCCAGTGCACTAGGTAAGAGAAATCTATATCTCTAGGCAGACAATATGGCTTGCATCTAGACTGGACAATGTTTCCATCTGAAATTTGACAGAAATGGAAGATACTATGAAACAACCAGAGATGATGGAAGCGATAATGGATTTTTCACAGTTCAAGATTAAAAAAAAAAGACCAGGCCACGCTTTAGGTAGTTGGAAGATCAAGAGGGTGAGCAAACTCTAACTGCAAGGCTGAAGAGGATCATACAGATTTGCTATAATGAAAGGCAGTTAGCTCTTATATTTTCAAAGTGACTACTGCACAACGTTTAAAAAATTCATCCAGTTAAAAAGAACAAAAATTTACACAAGATATTCCTGTGCATGGGTCTCCAGTCCACTTGGATAAACTGGCTTGTGAAGAAGTCTCCAAAAAAGTCAAGAGAAACACATTCAGTAGATTCAGGTAACTATATTAAAAAGAATGAAAAATATGTTCTTCATCTGATAGACAAACAACAGAAGAATGCATTGTTTTCCAGAACTTGAGAAGCAAAATGTGATTTTTGTATCCTTTCCAGGTATCGCTGGGCAAGAGCTCACTGAGTAATTACAAAAGTTGGTGTTAAAACACTGTTTTGTGGCATAACTCTTTGGACTACACAGAAGAAACTCTGAGTAGCTGAGGGGGAAGAAAGTTCCAATTATTTTCTCAAATTTTTCCTGTCTTGTGAATGAAACAGCTAGTTTTGTAAAAGGTTGTGGTTTGGTGGAATAATGGTCTTATTTATAAGGGGTGAGGAGTAAGGAGGTTGCAAGATTTGCATAGTTTTCAGTAAAGTAAATGAATGTTAATTTCAACCAAAATGTAGTTATTGCTTTGATTAATTTTGTTCTCAACAAAGACTCTGAAAGGAATTTATTTTTTAACAATCTGTACATAGATATTAGAGACCTGAGTAATAAGTGAGAGGATTTTGAATTGCTCATTTATCAGCATAATTTGAAGTACTTGAAGTTATGGAAACCTAGTAGAAAAAGCTGAGATTGGAATGTAAAACCAGTGTTTTTCAACCTATTGAGGATTGTATGCATGGACTAAAGACTGGTGAATGGCACTGTAAGTAAAAATACATATCAGTTACACACACCCACTATGTGTGTATATATATATATGTGTGTGCGTATATGTATTTATTTATTTCTAAGTCACTGGCTAGTGAGAAGCAAATTGTTTTGAGTGATTATGGACCAGTGTTCTAATGAGAAAGCACAGGTAACTTTGGTATTTGCTTCCTTTAA
>NW_009637940.1:10622-40013 GCF_000690535.1 Cariama cristata | reverse complement strand
TATCATTATAATCAACAGTTGCAGAGGACACATTGCAAAGTTTTGCATGTCCTTATGGCTAAAGATTATAAATGGGCAATGTTCAGTTCTTAAAGGATGTTGTACTGAAGGTAGTGTAGTATTATCTTTATGAAATATTGATTACAGAACTGAAACTTACTGATAAATTGAGTGTCATGGTATTACATTTCTTGGGTGTACATGTTTGGTGTTCTAAAAATGGCAATTTCATAAAACTACGAATGATTACATTTTGACAGCAAAAAAAAGGTAATGGGATGAAGCCATAACTCCACTCAATTCTGCATCCATTAACATATCATTTACACTAAAGGTTACAGGAAATAACCCTTCTTCTGCTTTTAATGTCTTTGCTCATGGTAGTATGGCAGTGTTCATTTTGAGATCTAGAAAGCAGGTTTTGATTTGTTAAATCCTAGTCCCACTTTGACATAAGGATCTTTGAAGCCTTATGATCTCAAGTCTGAATGAAGAAGTGCCGTTAGTGATTTGGGGTGGGAAGCCAACTGTTCTGTTCCTTAGGTAGTCTTTATGTTGTTTCTACAATCCTTTCTCCAAATATAAAAATTATGAGGATAGCCTTCCAGAAACACACAAAAACTCATTGTATCTTGGCATTTTTGTGAGGAGGCCAAGGTTTCGATTCACTTGTTACACATTGACTTTGCTCTTGGAGTTTTCAGTCATGCAGTTATTCTTCTTTATTTCACAGCATTGTGGAGAATATTGAAAGAACGGCAAACATTCTTTTCAACAGTTGTCTTCAAACAACCATTAGATCAGTTCCTAGCATTTTCTGGAGACACCTCTAATCTGCAATGGTTTTGTCTCCCTCTGTAATTGTAGTGGCCATTTGACCACATAAGGCGGGAGGGACATATCCCCAGGGAAGAAAAGACAATGGTTTCTCATCCTGAAAATTTCATGGCCACATGAAATGTGGCATAGGATACTCTAACATGGCTTTAAAGGTGGAAATAATTGCCTGGGGGCTGTTTCTTGGGGATTTGTCTAGCAGGTTCATTGCCTCAGAAGAAAAAAACTATCAGAGCTGAAGTTACTTCCCCTCCATGTTGAAAAAAGCTGTGTGACACCAAAGGGATATGGGAGGGCAGGGGAAAGCTCTCTTGCATCTTGCTGCTGAGTGCTGTGGAGAAGTACATATGAATGCAGAGTTATATACTCAGGTCTGTGGGTGCCACAGTTTATTTTAAATGGGTTTTCAATTTATTTGAAATAAATCCTAGCACTGTGAAATGCTGTATTGGTGGCCCTAAAGGAAGTGACAGAGTAGGTACTCTTGCAGCTTATGGTAGAGCAACTTTCTCCGCCTCCGGCCAAAGATTTTAGCGTTTTATGATAAACCTCAAATCTGTTGCATAATTTTCTGGAGCGGGTAGTGGTAGTACTCTGTGTGTTACAAGGGGTTATGCTGCTTCCGTCATAGTCTTGTGTGTTCTCAGAAGCACTTGAGAGTACTCCCTCCTATGTGCTAAAAAAAGGCAAAATTTTTGCCTTTGTATAGAAAACCAAAACTGACCTAGATGAAATCACAAGTCATTTTCTCCATTGTCTTATCTGAACTGCCTAAACCTGAGAGTATTTCAGAGAATCAGAAGCATGAACATGAAGCAAAACCTCCAGTCTATGCAGATTTTCTCATATTGTATGTTCTCTAGTGCTTTGAATCTAGTTTTCTCTCTGCGTAACCTTACTCTTCTTTCCAGAATCATTGTAGCTCTGAAATAGATGACTGGGTTAAAAGATGATCTTTTCAGAAACAAATGAACAAGTGCTAGAAAGGCGGTGGATCTGTAGTGGAAAAAAAGCAGAAAGGACATAGAGGCTTGTAGAAGGACATATTCAAATTACAATCCAATAAGAGTAGCAGCTAAGGATTTAGAGATTCTGGAGGATAGTGGCCTCACCTTGTAATGAACCTATAGTCTGGGATAAATCAGAACATAATAAAATTTTCCTGACAAATCTAGCAAGTGAGATTATGGAGCTGAATTGGACTGGAGCCCTTCTGGTTTGGCTCTGCAAAACCAGGCCTCTTCTACTTCACTAAAAAAAGGTATCTCTTGCTATAGTATTTAAGGATCACCACTGTAGACCTGCAATTCATGCATCACTAGTCTTTATGTGGTTTTGGGACTCTTCCTTTAATGTAGCTGAAAGAAAAATCGTGCTCTCCCAGGAGGTCAGACTGAGGGTTGCTTGTTCTGAGTAAACTGGGGAAAAGAAGTGAAAGCTTTTTCTCTCATCTTTTAAACTCTAAGTATCAATAAATTATTTGTATCTTAAAGAAACCAGACTAGCCAGTTAATAATCACTTCTGGGGGAATTAGAGGGGTTGCCAATGGCAAAATTATCTGAGAAGGAACTGGTGATAGCTGTCAGCTGTTGGAGACAGACAAATAGAAGGTAATGTGCTGTCCTTACATCTGTCCTTACACCATGCTCGCTTCACCTTGCCATCCCTAATAATAAAAACGGCTCTAGTGGCAGTATACCTGCAGTTTCTGGATTTACGAGGCAAGAATCGAGTGTTAAAATCCAAAAGATATTAACTAGAGCCGAGAACCTGTACTCTGAAAGAGTTGTCACAGAGAGGAAAACCAGTTGTTTGGGGATATTTGTGGAGTGATCACCTCTGCCTAAAGGAAATTTTGAAGAAGTGTGTCTAAAGCTCCTCCTGAGGTTGGCTCAGAACTAGATCTAGATCTAGGCAGTCAATAAACTTTGCTTAGACCATGGCAACATGCCAGCTTTGCTTTCAGACTTCTTGTGGGTCGTTTTTTTTATGCTGTGAGTAGCTGCATTGTGCCCCCTGAAAAGGGAGTACCTAGCTCAGACTAGCCCAGCAGAGGCAGACCCAACCCTTGGGTTGAAAAAGTCATGATCAAATTATCTGGTACTTATTTACTCATAAAAAAAAAAAAAAAATCAAGTATCCCTGGGTTGAGATTTCCAAACCAGCAACAGGGAACAGTAAGCACTAGGTTGGTTATGGTTGTTGTCTGTCCACCATTAGTTGAAGTCCTCAGAGGACTAAACATGAAATTGATCCTGGGAAGACTTGCTGATGTCTTTACTGCAAGCTTCAGTATGAAAGAGATGGAAAGATGTGATTCCACCCCATCTGCAAGCACTACGCTTATCACCTGTGGGACTGTATTTTTTGGTGCACCTGTAATATCAGTCCTTTGGTAAAACAAAGACTGAGGCTATGACTACTCAGGACTGTTAAATATACCAAAGAATATTTTGTAAGAGGCAGCAGTGTGAAAGATTAGGCCAAATCCCTCCTCATGAATTTACACTCCTTTGTTCTAAACCTCCCCTCTGAGGTTTCATTTAGCTATATGCTATTTAGTTTCAGATCCTAATAGCGGGCTGTTGTAGTTGCTGTGCTGCATTGCTGAGAGCACATGTAAAGGATGAAAGATGCTTTGGAGATGCAAGATGTTGCATTAGAAAAAATAAAATACTGAAGCATAAATGACAAAGGTCAAATGTTCATCCTTGTCTCCAACCAATTATAGCCTCCTCAGATCAATATTTTGTACAACTTATCAGAAGTAGGTGTGTTCTTGACTGCAGCCATTTAGCTAACACAAATATGTAATAATAATTGTGATTATTTATGAACTCACATGCATGAGAGCCAGACTGACTGCGTTGCTTATTTAGCAAAACTCTAGAATCTCACCTTGAAATTCCTTATCTGCAGAGATGCTGAGCTGCTGGGTCCTTTCATTTGCAGCCTCGAATTGCAATCCCAAGAGGGAGTGTAGAAATCCACACTCCATGAAATTTATTAATACCTCAGCTTGTACCTGTCAGAAATTGTCCTTGGACTGCCTGGAGGCCCCTGGGTTCTGTTGACTATGTCCCACTTTTTCTCTGAATTTTCATAGGAAGAAAGGAATATCAAACCAATACACTGCAAAGCAACATTCTGACACATTTTTTTTCTGTCTTTCTTTAAAAGTGTAGATCCCTAATTCATGAGACTGCATAATTATATATTTGCTTATGAATAATACACTGTGTGGGTTTTTGTTCCCTGTTCTCCACCTCCTTTTTCATTCTTGTTTGGATGCATACAGTAATTGAGCTGCCTCCCAGAGGGGCATCACAACATCCCACAACCAACTGTGAGAAATCCTCATGTCTTGCATACACCCTATTTCCCTCCCACACCCTGGCTCAGAGAATTTAAAGAGCCCTTATTAATTAACACTGAACCTTGCAGGGTATGCATGAATCACAGTGGCTGTGGTTAGGGACTGAAATTTAATTAGAAGCACATACTAGGATGGTGATTTTTTGAAGTTTCAAACTGCAAGAAGTAGGAAGTTAGCTGTAAGTATGTTTCCCTTTACGAGTGGGGGAGGACATAGCTAAGTGTGTGATGGTGCCAGTTTTCAAAGTCAGAAAAGACAAAGATACAGCTAGCAAAAGTTATCTCACCTTTTCAAAGTCATTTCAAGGAAGGTTTTGCCAAAATGATTCATGAGGTTTGCTATTGCTATTTAGAATTTGATGCTGACTGCATCAAAATCTAATGAGAATGCAGTACATGGAAAAACTAGGATAAAAAAAAACAAACACAGGGAAATATACCAGTAACAATACTACATAATGTTACTATCTTTCTGTCCTAGTGTTGTGAATAGGACAAGATGGGCAAGTGCTGTAATGCCTGTTTATGGAGGGTGGAGGTGGCACACAATAGATTCAAAGACTTGTTTGCTAGGAGAAAACAAGGCTATGGCAGATTTGGTGACAACAGCTGTGTCTTAACCACCTTTCTCTTACTCAGAGTACTGCCATTTTATTACGGTGCTTTATAGCTCCCAACTTTATAGATCCCAAGTCTATGGATCTTCATTTTGGTGTTCAGGGCATAATAATTTATTTTTTAAAAAGCTAAATGCTTCTCTATTTGAGATAGTTACAAAAAATAGGGGTAAATATGGGTAATTCAAATACTGACTTGAAAGCATGTGGCTGGTGACACTTGAGGTCAATAAGCAACGTTATGTGATAGCAAAGGATGGCAGAGGTAGATATATTTTGAGATCATGCATCTTCCTTTAAAAACAGTGGACTGAAAGACCTGCTAGATTTTAACACTTCTTTTGGTATGGAGTCGGAGGATGAAAATAATGGGAAAGAGCTATGGAAGGAAAAACAACTCAGTTGTAATGTGAGATTCAGTTTACATATCCTTAGCTATTTGAGATCTTACGTTTTTAACCCTTTGGTGTTTTCTGGGTTCTGTTTATAGTCAGTAAAGAGGGACAAGCACTTCCAGTGAGCAGATCATGCCATCAAGATAAATGGGTTGACTCTCACTCTGAAAGTGCTACTATTCACTACTGACTATGGAAGAATTCTAGGCAACTAGAATCATGCCTGAATCTTAGTGGCTAAGACTGGGAGAGAAACCCCATTTTTTCATGTAGAGAAGGTATTGAAGAACTCATCCAGGCATAGATAGCTGATTGTTCAAAACGATGTACTACTAATGTGCTCATTTCTTGTGTATGTCTCTTCCATATAGCAATGAAGTGTATGTGCAACTGTAGACATGCATGCCTGTCTGTGATCTTGGTAACTCTGAAAAACGAAAGGGAGTTTATATTGCTCTGTGTTCATATATGCAATTCCTAAAGCAAATCAAGTGCATAAAGTATCAGTGAGACTCAGGATGGAGTGCTAGTTTGAATTGCTAGGAAGTCAAGAACTTTGGAAAAAATGTACTGGCCTGACATACGGGTCAGATCGTGCTGTAATGAAGTTCTACATTGCTTGGGTAAGCATTTCCTGTTTTAAAGCAATGTTTGACGTTGCTATGTGCTTTTAAGGATCTATAGTGTTCCATGTCATTTCAGTAGCGGTGCCATTCATCTGTACATATAGATCAATGAGACATGCTTGCATACTGTGAGCATGGTATTTACAATTCATGGTGTGAGGTTCTGGTACTCACCATATCTCCCATACAGGACTTACTCCCACACACAGTGAGAACTTTTACGTTTTCTGGAACCATTTAAGGAGATGGATGACTTAACATGAATATTAACAGTTTCTATGGAAGTGGGTTGAATTTTCATTCGACAGCAACCTCCACAATGTAATAATTTGGGCATCAGTCAGTTTTCATCTCCATATTTCCAGTATGTTCTCATTTCTCACAGCTATCCTTCTCAGGAAGATGAAGGGAAAAGGTTTTTTTAATTCTAAAATTCTAAAATTTACACTTGGTTAAAGCTGTGGAGAGTTTAATCTATGTTAAAATCAAGTGCTGTAAGAAAAGTGCAGAATGACCACAGATCTTGTTGGAACCATCAGCTATGCCTTGCCAAATGCAAATCATGGGGCCAGTGCCTTGAAATCAATCAGAGTTTTACAAAGGAACAGACACATCCTCAGAAGTATGACAATTAAAATTTGACTTGGCTATCCTCTGGTATGTAGTGATACTGGCTCTGTGAATAGAGTTGGTGTAATGAGCTGTCTACTCAAGTTAAACAAGCTTTTTGGAGACTGGGCAAGGCAAGCATAACTTGTAAACCATACTAACATTGTTTTCACCTATATTTCTTCCTTCAGTACTTTAACCTGGTTGTGAAATGCTGACTTTCACTCTTCTGTGGCAAGTCTTAAATAATAGACACACAAGCACACACAAGAAAACCCAAAGGGTAAATGTGAGTTTCATGCTAATTTCCATTATAAGTACTGAATGCTGAATTTGGTTTTGACTGCAGTCTTGTTTAATCCAACAAGATATGGTAAATTAGAAGGGAGCTAAAGTAGAGACCACTCTAAAGACTGTAGGTAGATCGTGAAGCTGCCATTTAAATCCACTAAAGGTGGATACCTAAAACCTTTGTCTTAGTCTCAGACCTGACATAAATTTAGGGCTTCAAAATAGTGTTGGGTGGCACCATCTTGTTGAAGATTATCCATTTAAGACAGATGGTAGGACTGACGTTCCAATTCTGCTTATGTTCTTTAAATATCTCTGCCTGTTTTTCACAACAGAAGGTGTGCTAGCCCTGCTTCCTTGGCCCAGTTCAGATGGGGCTGTAATCACTTGGCACCTAAAATTTAAACCTGTACTTTCCCATTACGGCATTTTTCCCAAGCTAATAGTTTTTCGAGTGGACTGATTTCATGGTGGCAGATTAATTCTCAGGCCCAAAATTGCTTCAACATGTTTTATCACAAATTTCATTTGTGCCTTCATTTAGTTGATAGCCATTGTGCCATGTGCTGGTTTCAAAAAGCTTCAAAATGCTTTGTGGTGGTCTTAGGGCTGTGTCTATATAGAACAGAAAGATTTATTAAACAGTAATAATAATAATAATAATAATAGTGACTGTACTGCAATATGGATTTTGCTGGAACTTCAGTGTGTTATTCTATAACTCTGTTTTCTTCAAAGAACTTATGTGGAGAACAAAAATGCTGAAAAATTCCTACCATCTCTGTTGATTGGTGGTTTCTTTTCTGCTTCTTTTCTCCTCTGAGACTTTGTCTCTGTGTTTCCTTGTCTCTTCCATCAGTATCTTTTCTTTGTCTGATCTACTGCTAACAAAGTCCTGTTTGAAAAGAAACCAAGCATTACCTGTCCTGCATCCCATTGTGTTGCTGACTTGTATCATATATCGCTTCCTTTATGCTATGACTACTGTCCTATCACTGAGTGTGGCAAGGCTGCTTTCCTGATGGTTTCTTCTTGCTCTGCTGCAGGATAAATATTACTGTTTGCAGTATTGGTATTATTAGTGTTGATTTTATTCCCTTATTTTGAGGGAGATCCAGAGAGACAGCCAAAAGCTTCAAAGCAACTTGGGTATACCTACACCTCACATTTTGAATCCTGAACCCTCTTTCTTTTCTATGCTTTGTCTCCATTTATTGGGTATGTTAGATATTATATCATTACAGAGAATGAGACAGGAAAGTCCTTTTTTATTAACTGCAGTGTTTTCCTCTGTTCATACTGCATTGTCTGTAAAGTGCATCCAGGAATAGAGGGAGGGGTTTAAGATGAGGTCTATATCCCTTTATGGATTAGACACTGGAAGAGAGAGAAGGAAAAAAAAGAATGTGCTGGGGAAAAAAAAAAATAAAACCCAGTGTTGTTGCAGTCTGTCCTCTTTTGTTTCCTGCTTTGTATCCCTTTCTCTCTGAAAACCCTTACCAGTGAGATACTCTGTTTTCCTCCATCTGGGTGGGTGGGGAAATTAGATGCCTGTTTCTATCCCGATGCTAATAGCTTTTTACTTCTGCACCCAAGTGGCTATCCAGACCAGTGTGTGTATATGACAGGAGATGCCATTTGGCAAGCACTGCCACCCTCCTTTATTCTGTTTTTCTTTCTGTTTTGTAGCATTTCAAAAAGACCAGTTCTATGGTGCTGGCAAACACAATGGAAGTCTGGCTCTCCATTTTAGGACACGCCTGCATGGTTTGCCAGAAGGGCAAACAAATCCCACAGGCCTTTTTACCTACACAGACACAATTACTCAGAAAATAGTGAATGGCACAGATAACAGGAAAAACATCCTAACAAAAGGTGGGGGGGAATTTCTGTTGAGTAAGGCTGCATACATCCTGGCCCCTTAACTTTCATCAAGTTGATATACTGGGACATGGCAGGTGGTAGCCCACAAGATACACCAGAGAATTTGGGGCACGTGTCATTCTGTTTTTCAAGCGTCCTTCCAGCTATTGGTTGTGACACTAAATGTACTTTCCTCAGACTTCCAGACTTCAGGTGAGGTGGTGCAACCCAGGATAAGTTATGCGTATCTGCAAGGATTGGCTCAAGTCCTAGGCAGTGATTTTCTTATAGTATTTTTTCTGAGAGTTTCGTGAGTTTTTTAAGAGTACAAGACTTATAACCCCTCAATGCCCTTTACACTTGTGTCTTTCATTCCTGGACACTGATAGGTACCTATAAGAGATGAGCATCTTCCCCCAAACTGACTATGTTTATCCTTTGTTCAATACTTGTACTTTTGCTCCGCTATTTAAGGAAACAACTGAAATATATGTTGGCCCATAAATTTCTTCTTCACGCCAAGGTACTGGAATAGCACCAACGTAATGACCAAAGAAATGATCAATGTATCTTTGGGGCAGTGATGTTAGAGATAAGAGATAAGAGGCTATTTTTGCAGCATGAGAACTTCTAGGATGAGACAGAGGTAATAGTTGTGTTTATATGATATCAGACCCTATGGCTTGCAAAGTGAATGGGGAATAAAAGACACAGTACATCAGTGCTGAGGGAGAAGACTAGGAGAAATGAACAGCAGGTAACCACGCTGTTAGCAGAGAAAGCGAGAATGCTCTTTGGATTACTCATGTCATTGCGGGAAGAAGAGTACAGAAACAGCTGGTAAGCTGTCAGGTTGATCTTAAGGAGTAAACGTGAAATGTATTCTACTGGTACATTAGTAACGAGTTATTTGGATGAATCTATGAAGGCAGGGGAAGAGGAGACAAGGTGGTTGCATCTGCTATTAGCCCTTTTTCCTCTTTTCAATGTAGATATGTCAAATGACCTATTTCTTTCTTACCTGCTCCACTAAACTCATCCCGAGCCTTACTGTCTTCCAAGTCTATTTCTTCATATCATAGTTTCGCCAGGTTTCACCAGGTTGTTTTTTATTTAAACTGTGCAAATGATTAAATTGATGCATTCTGCTAAGACATAGGTCAGTAGAGGACATCCAAACACATGGTCATTCCAGACAGGTCTGGGTTGTGTATGGAGCATATCCGTAGATATGGAGGTTAGATTAGGGACACTTATGCAGCTTATTTATCCTCTGCCCTTGCCATTCCCCTGTCTCTTAGATGTATTAATAAGAACCTGAAGATGGCAACTGCTGTGAAGAAAGCGTATTTATTATTTTACTTATTCTTTCCTTCTTTCCATTTCATTCATTCTTTCTAATCTCTGAATTTTACATCTTCTCACAGTGTGCAGGACCAAGCGGGATATGTGTAGCTCAGTACTGATTTCCTGTTAGTAATATTCCTTCTTGTTGCACACTGAGATCACCGTGCCTGTGACACATTGACCTTATTTTTTTCCCAGCAGGGGCAGATAGAAATGTAATGATCCTGCTCTGGTAAGGAATGAATTTTTAAACTCACAACATTTGCACAAACACAAATGCTTGTAACAAGGGCAAGGCAAGGAAAAAATAGGAGCCACTTTGCCTTTTTCTCTTCTACCTTTAGTTCTGAGCAGCCCTATGTCTACTTAAACTAGATCACATCCCAAAGTGAGTTTGCTGCCCTGTGTGGTTTGTTATTTAGTCTAATTATGTCAGGAGAGAGCTCTCAGGGATGGGGGAGGAGTAATTTTTTTGTAGCTTCCATTCCTGAAGTATTTTTTCTGCTTCTTGCATCTTGCATATTTAACCCATGGATATGCTGGCAAAATTTTCAGAAGTTTTTTGTTCCTCCTACACGTTCCATCACTCTGATGGATCATATTCTCTGCTTCACAAGTTGTTACAAAACACTTAATACAATGTGAATGCTGCCTCCATTGTTTGCATCGCCCACAAAACCAAGCAGGCTGTTCTTTTGCCTTGCCTGGAATGGGATCCCCTGAGAAATAAACACACTTGGCTTGTGCTTTCAGCATCTTTCCAGCACTGATGTAGGGCTGGGCATGGCTTTGGTTCATTTGACATGAATCATCCATCCATCAGAGACATGTCACAATCTGGAAAATCTAAGAGTTGAGTCTGTGCAATAACTCCTTTGTAATCAAATAAAAAATGAAGGGAGGTTGACTATGTGCCTCGCCTATGTACATCTTGACAAAGTACTATCGAGGGCAAAACTGAATTGCATTGCGATGCTATAGGTGTGCATATTATTCTTCGGACCAATGGTTCCTCTCACCAACCTCCATCTGGACGTGTTGTAGGATCCAGGGTGGGTGATGCTGCAGTGGCCTCCTCACACACAGACATATCTGTGAACATGTTTTTCAAAGTCTGTCCCTTAAAGGAATATCACTACTTTTTTGTCCTAGGTTAACTTATGTTCTGCTGCTGTTCAGTGTCTCCCAAATTTTAATGTTAAAACTTGCTTATATTGGAAATAGGGAACAACAGCGCAGAGGTTTCAGGAAAAAAAAAGCCATCCTCAATAAATTCCAGAGTATTTCAAGTTTTCTGCCTCAGTGGTTTTGCTATGTCCCTCATTTAGGATCTTTGTCCCATGTTGTATTCCTTGACAGGTTGAGATACACACACAGGGGCCTTTTTTCTTGGTGTTTCCAGTTAATTTGCAACTCAGCAGCATACATGCAGCTATTAGTTATTTTCAGCATGCATTTCTTTGCGTCTGTCGTCAGTAAATTTAATTTGCCATTATGTAGACCGTTTTCGTAGAGCTCCTACTAAGAAATAACTTAAATAATTTTGTACCAGCTGCAGATTTGTTTCTTTGTTATTTACCTCCTTTGCCACAGCACTGACAATTATGTGAGATGGAGCTTCTTAAGCAGAACTTCTCCATTGTTTCCTTTGTCCTAGTGAAAAAAAAAACAGAATTTTGTTGCTACTTTCTGTTTACTGTCTTTTTTATCAGTTTTTAATTCTTTACAGCACTTTTTCTCCTATTACAATTTTTATAGTGTCTTTTGGTAGAGTGCTTTTTAAAGAGGCTCTTTGAAATTCTGGCTGACACCTGTTTTCTTTTATCTGGTATTTTGTTATAAGTTTGTAGATCCAAAGAGTCCTAATACTTATAGAAAGAATATTGGGGTTATATTATCGTATTTTAATAATCTGTGACATTTATTTCTGTTACGTTGCCTGACGATGAAGTAAGGTTTGCAGGTACCTCATTCTCAGGAGCATAATGTATATCCTCCCAAAAAAAAGGAAGGGGGGGGGAGGGGGGGAAAGGAAAAAAAAAAAGGGGTATGTGTTACCTTCCAGTACTGCAGTGGCTATTCTTGGTAGGATAATGTATGAAAAGTTGTATAATTTTATATGTTGTATAATTTTAGCAAATCAACTTTGCTTTTGACAATTAAGTACATAAGTAATTGTTTTTAGGATCACCACAGTTTTGTATTTTATTCTGAGAATAATTTATATATTAACAATTTACGTATCTTTCAGTAGATGTCAGCTCTTTGCAACTGTTTATGGAGTAAGCTGCACAACATTCCCGTGAAATGGTAGCATATGATTACTCTTACAGTATGAGTATGGAAAATCCAGACCTGATAACATTCCTTTTCCACCTTTTGTGTTCCAATGCAGAACCTTTATGTGAACTGTAGACTGAAGATGGTTAAATTTTCTTTCCAAGTTACCATTTTCAGGATCAAATCTAATGGGGGAAATCCTTGTGATTAGGTTATGGCTCTAGATGTTTAAAATCAGCTGGAGAGTCATTTGAACCAAAGTTGATTGCATTCAGAGAGCAGGAAGCGTGCATGCCCCTCATCAGCAATGACAGTGGGAGACTTGAGTAGCTTCTCCAAAAATGAATTAGGGCTCTTCTGCCAGTGCTCTGAAGCCCTCAAGGTGAAACCAGACCTTCTTTCCCACTTCCTCCTTGTGATGTGGAAACTTTTCAGAGACAAGATGTCTTTTGTTCCTGAAGAAACAGGAATGGTATAAATGGAAACATGAATTAAGGGAGAATGGAATACCAATGTTAACCAAACACTGAGGGAAAATTTAGTGAGAACTTGAAGTTGTAGACCATGATGTGGAGTGATTTATGCTCAGAATTGTACTCTTCAATTGGCTAATATTGAACTGTCAGCAGGGTTCCCACTACTGATTAGGAAAGGGGTCTGGGTATACCTATTCTATCAACAGAGGGGAAAAGTTAAGTCAATCAAAGGTTCTGACTTCCTTCCTCAACTTTCATGTAAATTGGAGGTGAAACATCAATAGTGTCAAACATTGTTTCTTTATGGCCACTGAAGCTGTTTGACCCCTAAAAGTTCCTCTGGCTAAGAGACTGACTCACAACTATAGCGTCCACCTGGATCTGAAAACACATGATGGATGTAAAGCAGAAACAGTTTTTAATGAGAATTTCTGGTCAGATCACAGATACCACACAAGCCTTGAAAAAATGTCAAGGAAGCTAGAAGTGAAGATACAAAATCGAGAATAAATTGTGTGCCCAAGATGCTTTTGCTTAGCTTTCGAGATGAGAAGAGGCAGAAGTTCCAGTGCTATGGTAAAAAGCTCTTAATAGGCAGATCAGATTGGACGAGAGTCGTATTTTTTCTATGTTTATTTTTCCATCCTTTCCACCTGAAAAGACCTTGTTTGTGAGACCTACTATGTTTATCACAGGCAGCAACAGTAAATGGATAAAGACAGGCAGGATAATGATTGATCTCTGAAATGGCTCATTTTGTTAACTAAATTACAGGTTGTACTGTGGACAGAGACAGCTGGCAGGCAGTGCTACCCAAGCACCAACCCTCACAGAAAGTGAAATATGCACTTGCCTTTCGTTAGTACACACGGTATCATTATCACCATTGCCATCGCGACAAATGTGATGATTATATGTGTCCCCTGAGAACAGCTGCAGACAGAATGGGTGGACTGAGCAGTGAAACAAGCTACCCTGCAATCAGGAACTGTTCAGCCTGTGAACAAATCTGCAAATATTTCAGGCCAGACAATTCTTGGGTGAAGTTTTCTAGACTTCTTCCATTCTAGGATCTCTGAGCTGTCTACAACTGTTTAATGAAAACGTTGTTCTCATTTTAAAGAGAAAGAAATTGGGGCAAAAATGCTGTTATGCTTCCTGCAAGTTACACAGCGAGTCCTTTCCAACATGAGGGGTAGGATTAAGATCTTCTGACTTGCAGCTCTCCAATTCTTTTATTAAAGCATGATTTCCTTCACAAAAACAGATGACTTACTGTTTTGCAGTCACTAGAGTAAATGCTCTGCCAGCTGTCCCCCTTTACCTGGCAAGCAGTGATGTGCTACCCATGTTTTCAGGAGTGGATCCATTGAGAATCTTCCCTTAAACTGTAATAAATACTGTGAGCAAGAGTGATGTGATGCTTGCAGAAAGAGAGCATAAGGGAAGCTGTTTACTTGTCTAACTGTTTAACGCTTTTCTCTAATAACTATGAAGGTTAAAGGAGCTTCTTTTCAGTGCATTTTGGTTGAAATGTGTGGGCCTAATTTCGAGAAACCAGGCTGAGCATTTACTGCTTATGAAAGATGAAAGCTTTTAAGAAGTGCCGCTATATTCAGAGTGCTAATAACACAAGAAGAGGAAGTAGCTCCCTATTTGGACTCTTGCAAAAGTTTCTTTCTGAGCGCTATCAGTTCATCATATACTCTGGAGCAAAAGCATCTTTATTCTTGGTTTGTTAAAAAGAAAATTTTCATCCTTAGAACCATTTGTTATCTGTATGAATGTTAACTCCTAATGCAATGGTCTAAATTATGTTTTGTAGCAAGAATGTGCCTAGATTATGATCGAGCATTCTGTTAAAAAGAAAGCAGACTGATATCTCAGTTTCATTAGCTGTCTGTTAATCAGGAAATATGAATCAAAGTACTTGACTTACCTTCTGAGTTTTGTAAGTTATTTTATATATCTCTTATTTTCTTTCTCATTTTAAACTTTCCCAGGTTGAAATATTTTACATTTTTTGAGACTTTCCTATTACAAATGTCTCTGTATAGCTCTACTAATTTTAGTTTCTAATTAAAATCTAAGTCATTCCCTTGAAACTGCAGGATTATGTTACATGATAGCAATGTTTTATCATGTTGCAATGTGGTTAAACTTTGGTAAACAGTGTTGATTGTTGTCTGTGCTGCCTAAGTTATTGTTGGCATACGTAACTTTTCCCTTTATCGTGCTGGAAGAATATTCAATGTTAACACTCCAGCAGTAACAGAAAGGGAGCTTGCAGAACTACCCTTCTGCTACTAAAAAAACAGGTTTACCTGTATTTATGCAGAAGTTTAACCTGTATTGTGTGGAGACCAGCTAGCGTGACTGTCAGACTGGGTGCACACTGGTCAATACTATGAGCTGTGTTGGGAACTGTAGGTGCTGAGCAGTTCTGAGATGGATGCTCCCATGCACACAGCCTGCCTAGCATTAAAAACTGATGGATCTGGACCCATGAGTATTGTGGTGACGGTTGAGGCTAACTGAAACGTCCCTTCTGTCATGCTGCTTTGCTAATCTATTTCTATATCTTATTTTCCATTTAACAGTAAAATTAATGAAGTGAAAAACAATACTCATCCTCAGAGCTTAGCTATTACCTTGATTAAAAAGAAAATATTTAACATGACATTGTTAAGGTCAGCATGCCCAAATGTAATCAACTGTAACTTTGAAATACCATTTAAAATATAGTTAATTTGGCACTCAGGAAAGTTGCTGATTTAACAATCCAGGAAACTCATCTCTGGTCACAAGCATTGTACCTTTAGTAACATGAGTCATTGCATCTGTTCTCTTTTTCAGCTGAGACACCCAGTAGAGGCACTGATCTATGCTAGCAGTAATCTTTTGGTACATGGTGTTGATGCTTTTGTGGGTCTACCTCCACTTTATTCCCCCCATTTTTCCTTTTCATGGCTTTACAAGAGGCTCTTCAGGAACGAGCAATTCAGATCATTGTTCCAACCCTAGTATACAAGGCAAAGAGCACTGTGCTCTGCTATAACTTATAAGTGACATACACAAATGGAACTGGAGAATGTTTTTCTCAAAATTGATTGTCACAGCAAGAAAAGTACACATAAACCCATAGTCAAGAGAGGGAAATGTTCTAAGATGTTAGTGGTCAGAACCTGGTATTGTGGCTTACATAGTTTCTGGAAAGTGACTGATCTGGATTACTAGGGCTGTTTGAATTGGAGAGAAAAATAGTTCATCTTTTTGACAATGAAGAGTGGAAATCTTTGATTTGTGTTCAGTTAGCAAATGTGGCAGGGTTAAGTGCAGGTTCCATTTGTGTGTCAATACAGTGATAGAAAAGTGGCTTTTGCAAATAAACCGCAGGTAAATCTCAGACAATAATGCAGTATACCCAATGTTCAACTGCTAACAGGGTTAAAAAGACTCAGAGGATGAATTTAAAGCAACAGTTTTCCAGCCAAGCGTGTTTCTAGAAAAACATCACTGAAGTGAAAGGAATGGTGCCAGGATTAAGCAATGCCCTTCCTTTCTAGTTAGCAGTTGAACTCAGTCCACACAGGTAATAAAAAAAGATGACAGTTCTTTTGTAGCTGTTTGGTAGTCTCTAGCAAATGAGTTAGAGTCTCAGCCCAATTGATAATGGTTGGAAAATTGCAAATCCTCAAAAAACGGTCTGTTTTTAATATGCACCAAGAATAATTTAGAGCACCTTACTGGCCATCTGTCGTGAAAGCCAGAAAAGAGAATGGGTTGTAGGGTTTGAATTCCACTCCTTTTCCTTGAAGGCCTCCCAGAAGGTTCATTGGCTAGTGAGGATGGCAAATAGGGAGTTTTCATTGCTATTTGTTGTGTGCAGTTGGAGAGAGAGAGAGACTAATTAAGTATTGTATCTTGCATGTCTATAAAGTTATCCAGAAAAGTGGGAAGACAGTCAGTGCTTCACAGGAGACACTTCGCACCCCTCCCTCTCTTTGATCCAGATCAAGATGTAGCTGCTGGGTTTTTTTATTTCCCTCATCAGTTTTTTGTTTTCTTTCTTAAATGCAGCTATTGCTATTAACCTTTCTCACAAAAAAAATAAAGCCTTTTTCATGCTTCCTTCCCATTTCAGATCATTCTATTGGTGAAGTGTTTGCTAGAAAAGAGGGCAAGGCTTTCATGTTCCCTTTTCTTCTTGAAACCGCCTACCTAGTTTCACAAGGAAAGAAAGAAATGTAGCCCTGAAGGCTGGGGGAAGTGCATGCATCCAGTATGACCCTGAAGGCTGCAAAACTGTTAACCATTGACTGTGATACTGAACCCACGACATTAGGGTGGCATCTTTTAAGTGTTTAACATGCATTATTAAAACCAAAATAACCCCCAAACAATCCAAGATTTGGTCACTTGAAAGAAGAATGTGCATCGTGGTAAAACTGAATTGGTAAGTGCATTTTTAATGCACCAAAACACCGTAAGATTCAAATAACTTTGCATGAATAAATTATATTCAAATATTTTTCTCCTATTCCATTGTTGTAGTTGCAGCACACAAAAATGTTGAGTTCCAACAGAAAACAGTTGTCTGTTTTTTATTTGCGCTACCAACAAATTTGAACAAACTCCAGAATAAAACATACCCAGCAAACTTTCCCTTGCCATCACATAGCACATGCTTCAATGTCAAGAAGAGTCCTTATTAGAAGGACAGCAATGTTATCTACTGTGTTAGTAGTTCTTACTGGTCTCTTGAGATAACAGTGCCCGAAGTTTGGCAGGGAAATTTAGGAAGGCCAACCTCTTTAGGAATAGCCATGACTGCACTGAGTAAATACTGTATACTAAAAAAGATGATAATGATGTGTCTTTTTTAAGATAATAGTAGACCCCACTAGTTACCTGTTCAAAGTGGTTATGCTCTGCATGTAATTCCAATTTGAGAAACCCACGTATTTCATTGTGAGGGAAAGGTACAAGTAAATAAACAAACCTAAGGCCATTTTTTAACTGGACATATTTTTAGAGTTTTAACATTTTCCACTGAAACTAACTTTTGTTGCTGTTTTAGAAAATAGTGTCTTCAGAAAAAGTAAATATCTGAAGTTTAGGCTTATAAATTACAAGAACATTTCTCCTTTATCTCACCTTGTCATCTTTTCTGCTTCCTTTTTTTCTTCAAAGGAAAAAGGAGGATGAAAATAAAGACCAAATGGAAGAATAAGTAATATATCTAGAAATTCAAATGTTCTAACAAAATTTGGGTAATTTAATAAAACAACTAATTTTTTTATTATATTTTCATTTTTCTGCAGAAAATCTGGGAAGTTTAAAAGCCAGTATAATGTCTTTTCTTTGAAATCTTTGATATTTTTCTTTAAAAATGAAACTGAAATAATGAACCTGCTGTTGTGTTCCCTGAAGTGTTCTGGGCATTCATGTTCTCCCTTCATGCACTGGGACAGTTCTGTTAGTGTATGATGCTTGATGGTAAGAAGTTGTGCAAATCCTTCTGAAACTTTCAGAGCCCTGATGTAGGAATTTGCTGTGCATTTGGGCTGTCATTTGTAACCATCTATTTAGGGAGACTGTAATTAGGTTAACTTGTGTTCCAATGTGAAAAAGACCATCATGATACAGAAGCACAATCTGCTTGTATTATCCAGCCTTAAAGCTACAGTATGGATTATCTCTGCATGCGGGCTAGTATTACTTGAATTTCCTGGAGCTTCTTTCACTTATGTCATGTACTGCATTCTCCTTTGGTACAAAAGCATGACTGATATTTGGTGGATCAGCATAAACTTCTTCATGTTACTCATTCCCAAAAAACTGCATTTTCTGAAGGAGAGTCTTCAATTATTAATATTGTAATGAAGTACAAAGCAATTTGAGGATAGTGATATTTATTCAGAAGAGCAGTGAGATTCCAGAGATGAACAGGAATGCTGTAAAAAGCAGACACATCCTGTTTGGTTGTATTTTCTCCTTTTCTGGTCTTTTTCCTGCTGTAACGTGAGAAAACCTAGAAAACAAGATAGCTACAAACACAGGGAATCCATGCCAGCATTCCTTATTTTCTTTTTTTGAGTTGCTCCCACATCCATACGCATACTATATGCTTTATTTTATTGGTATAATTTTCTTTATACTGTAGCCTGACAAGACTGTGTCACTAGCATTGTACGCCAGTTTGCAGAATGTTTTGGATCCTGAAGATGTGAGTTGTCCTCAGGTGCACCTCTTTGTCTATGAAAGCCAGTGCTCTAAGAGGTAAATGGCTCTGTTTTCATTATTATTATATAATTTCTGACGTATTTATTTTTAAACTGGCATCATTAAAGTTTATACTGTGCTGGCTGTAGTTGCCCTTTAAAAAGATCTTGAAGGCCATCGTCTATCCATAGCATAGGTATAGCAGAGACATTGAAAGGATGGGGCTCCTAACTCTTTACACTATCATGCATGAACATGGGCAGGCCCATCAGTAAGGCTGAGGAAGCAGGTAATTTTTAATGATCTGGTCAATATTTGCTTATCAAAAGGGTCAACTAAAGCCAGCTTCTCCTCTTTTGATGTAAACATTCAGAAAATATATCATAAAATGTCTAGTGAAATCATTCTGAGATTTTACTGGACTTCAGAGAAGTCCCTTCCTGTTACAGCATAGTTCGAGTCGTCTTGAACAAAGAGGATGAAAGATGCCAAGAGGAATGAAACAGGGAATCTACTGGGAGAAGAAATAAGTCCAAACTCTGATATGACAAGAAGGAGAACTATGTGAGACGAAAGGTTATCCAGGATTAGTGTTAAAACTGTTCAGGAGAAAAAGAAATTACAATAGACTTTTAACCCCACAGGAACTTAGGTCACAGCTAGTGCAAAAGATTAAGACCTTGGCTTCATTGGCAGCAGTGGCCAGGTGACTCTGTGATCTACAGGGTAACCTGCTGTTCCTTAAGACCTGAGATACCATATGCCTGTGTGCCTTACCATTGAAGCTGTAGTGAGAGTCTTGCTCTAGGGACAGCTGCTGACCTCTGTCACCTTATGTTTCTATGTATCCCACCGACCAAGGTGCCCAAATGACTGTTTTCTAAAGCACTTAGTTATCCAAGCTGTGGTAAGGTTTTCAAGGAACAATTCATGGGGTTTTATGAGTCTTTCACCCAGGCCAGCCTCACTAAGTGATCAACTGCTGCCTGGATGCATCTGCCAGAATGGCTATAGTCTTTAGCCCCTTTCCAGCTAAGGCTTTTTTGCTCCCTCTTTGCAGGCAGAGTTAAAAGGCAGGCAGTAGGAATGGAAGTGGGATCCTAGAGGTCTGGGTAAGGTGTAGAGGTGCAGAAACCAGGAATGTGGTCAACAGTTCAATCTGTCAGACTGGGTTGCTTGCCACCATGCTACTTTGATTTTAGTTCCTTTTATCAGTAGTCTGCTGTATCTGCCGCCCAAGCCCAAGCTCCGATGCCATATGCTGCCAATACTGTTCTCCATCTGCATGAAGAACAGCCACAAACAACAGCTGTAACAGCTGGCCACAGACATCCATCACCCTTATCTCTCCTTCAGTTTGTGTTTCACACAGTCAACTTGTTACAATTTAAGTGACTCTCCCAATCACCTGGTCAGGTGGGTAGATTGTGTAGGAAGGAGAAAAGCCGGGGAGTTTGGGCTATAGTCATATCATTGCAAAAAGATGAGATAAGGCACATCTTACTCTTATTTCCCTAAACAAAATGGCAGTTCTTTAAAATTTTATTTCTAAAGGCTATGATATTTTGTGAACATACAGTATCAAGCTAAATCCTTTTTCAGATCTGGATCCTCTGTAGGGCTTTCTCCTGAATATCAATGTCAGGGTTTGACCTATTAATTTCAACTGCATGCTGACAAAATAATGAATGAGGAGACGAACTCTGTTATTGTACTTGGATAATATTTACTGAGTGTTGCCAAATAATGAACTGCTGGACAAAGGCAAGAAAATTTTTCCGTCCAGTATGTAAGCACAAACAGTATAGTCTAAACTGCAACAGTCCTGTAGCTCTAAATTCTATTGGCTGTTTCAGTTTACTCGCGAAAACTCTGCCCTGATCAAGGAATAGACATCTTAGGGCTGTTTCTGTACTGGTCTTACCTCCTATACCCTGAGCTGCCTTTACCTCAGTGCTCCTAATTGTAGCTACAACAAAATACGAAGGGCGAGTTGTCCGTAGAGGTGGTCCTTTGTCTCTTGCTGAAGGCCTGATGAAATGTAGCTTCTTACCATAGAAGCTAATGCTAATAAATGAGTGGCCATGTGAAGAGGGAAGCTGAGTAAAGGAGTGCATCCTCATGCTTAATTCACTTGTGTTTCTCTCCCACTGATCTCAAAGTGTTAGAGAATCTAGAGGGCCTTCATCGTCTAAGGGTAGCTGGGATTGCAATAGGATTAGGCTGTCAGCACAGCCTTAAGAAAGCAGTTTCCTTTGATATATTGGTTGTCCTTTCACATCTCATAATTTTTTTCCTAGCAGGTACAGAGGAGAAGGTATCAGAAAGAAGTACAGAAGCTGAAATTGTGTCATTGATCTTCTCCTTACTCTATACTCCTCCTCATACCTACTATGCCAAAAAATTAGTCCTGGAAGTACTTCAGCTTTCTGTGTGATATCCATTCCCAATAATCAAGTTTCAATTTGACATGAGGAGTTCTGATCTAACTAACATAATACAAACTTGGCAAGGGTCTCCGGCTGATACCACTTTCCCAAGCAACTTTACAGTAAGAAAATTCCACAACACAACACAAATATGCAAATAACCAAGTCGTAACATTTTCTCAGCGGCTCATCTTGACTCAGTAAAATTCTCATCTTTCCCTGTAGGAAAATTCGGTCTCGGTGTAAGGTGCTGTTTCCAACAAGGTTCAGATACAGTCTTTTGACACTTGGTGAAGGTGAACATAAAAATGCCTTTGGGATTGGAGGGGCCAAGTGCCACTCTGGGGGTACAGGTGCTCAGGTTGAATGGCCTAGAAATGGGCACCACAAAATACTAGACAGAGATCCCCCAGCAGTGGATCATGGGAAAATATGCACTGATCTAGGTATAAAGGCTGTCAAGGAAAATGGGAGGATTCAATGTGAATTTATTTGGTAGTTAGTACATCGTACGTGTATGTAAAACATGAATGTTTGAAATGTTCTTTGGCAGCAAGGTCAAGGTAATGTAAATGACAAGGTACTGACCTAGGAATTAAGGGATTTTTTAATTATTTGCTCTGTTCCTGTAACTTCTCCTGGTTCCTGCAAAATTTTGGCAACTCATTTCTCTTTGTTTCAGCTTTCCAACATGCAAATGGTGGCCTCCTTTGTGAGCTGTGTGTTCAAAAGCACTATGTGCTTCTCTTCTCTTTTTCCATCACTGTCTAATATTCCATGTTCTTACCAAGTAGTGTTCTGTCATAGGAAGCTATTAAAATCTGCAGAGAAGTAAATTATTTGGGGTAATTAGGGTGTTTTCATTAGAAATATAAGTTTCCTGTACTGCAATGTTCACATTCTGTTCATGTTCATGTATATTGCAATGTATATTGTAATCTATATTTTCTACTCCTGTTCAAAATCTTAGGAAACCTCTTTGATTCAGGATTGAAAAAGCCTTCTGCTGGAGTCTAGCCACATCTCAGAAGCCACATCACACTTGCTTTAAAAAAAAAATCTGCAGTTTAAAAAAAAAAAAGCAAGCTTTGAAAAACTAGAATCCAGGCGCTGTTTGTGTTTACATATTCTCATATTTTCCTCATTATTTTGTCTGACTGGAGAGATCTACTGAACCTTAGTTCAAACCTCTTGCTTGTCTGGTAAAGCAGACTACCTACTTTGTTTACAATATGCTGTTGATATTTTATACAGTTCATGAAATCTGTTTCGTAGATTTCAAAAGGAACATAGAACATAGACCCTGGAAGGATTAAATTCTATTAGAATTCCATTTAAAAAAACACACTGAAAAAGGAAAATAGAGTAATATATAGTGTTTAGTCATATAATACCTTTGAGCATGTGGTTTTGGAACACTCCGAAACCCTACAATACTGTTTACAATTAAGGGTAGAAGAGAGTTCACAAACATTCTCTAGGCAAAACCAAGTTTAAATGGATTAATTTTGTCCAAAGCCTCTTCAGCCCTTGCACTTCTATATCTACTGCACTTGGGTTAATTGGGTGGTGGCAAGCTGATATTTGTGATCACCTTTCCTGTCAGACAGCAGTGTCCTTTTTTAATGCCATCTTCTTGACAAGTGCTCACTTTTCTGCGGGTTATGGGTTGAGACAGACAACCCTGATTGCTATTAGAGAGTGATATATTCTGTGCCTTCAGCCCACAGACATCTCACAATTGCACCAGTGCTCTTGATAAGGAAACCTAGTAGTTAAGGTACGTAGTTTATTCCATGCTGCCTGTAAGTATCAGATCTTAAAATAAGGTGCCTTATTTTGTGTATGTATCAGGTTTGCGTGGCAAGGTTTTGCCAGCAGGGAGGCTACAAGGGTGGCTTCTGTGAGAAGCTGCTAGAAGCTTCCCCCATGTCTGACAGAGCTGATGCCAGCTGGCTCCAAGACAGACACCGCTGCTGGCCAAGGTTGAGCTGATCAGTGATGGTGGGTAGTACCTCTGGGATAACGTGTTTAAGAAGGGGGAAAAACAACCCTGAGCAATTGCAGCTGAAGAGAGGAGTGAGAATATGTGAGAGCAACAACTCTGCAGACCCCCAGGTCCGTGAAGAAGGAGGGGAGGAGATGTTGCAGGCCTGGAGCAGAGATTCCCCCGGCAGCCCGTGATGCAGCCCATGGTGCAGCCCATGGTGAAGCCCATGGTGAGGCCAGCTGTTCCCCAGCAGCCGTGGAGGTTAATGGTGGAGTAGATCTCCACCTGGAGCCTGGGGAGGACTCCACACTAGAGTAGGGAGATGCCCGAAGGAGGCTGAGAGCCTGTGCTGTAGCAGGCTTCTGGCAGGGCTTGTGAAACCTGTGGAGAGAGGAGCCCAGGCTGGAGCAGGTTTTCTGGCAGGACTTGTGACCCTATGGAGGATCAAGCCTGGAGCAGTCTGTTCCTGAAGGGCTGCACCCCAGGAAAGGCACCCATGCTGGAGCAGTTCATGAAGAACTGCAGCCTGTAGGAAGGACTCACGTTGGAGAAGTCCGTGGAGGACTGTCTGCCATGGGACGGACCCCACGCTGGGGCAGGGGAAGAGTGTGAGGAGTCCTCCTTCTGAGGAGGAAGGAGCAGCAAAGACAAGTTGTGATGAACTGACCCCAACCCCTATTCCCCATCCCCCTGCTCTGCTCAGGAGGAAGTGATAGAGAAATCAGGAGTAAAGTTAAGACTGGGAAGAAGGGAGGGGTGGGGGGGAAGGTGTTTTTAAGATTTGATTTTATTTCTCATTATCCTACTCTGATTTGATTGGTAATAAATAAACTAATTTCCCCAAGTCAAGTCTGCTTTACCTGTGACGGTAACTGCTGAGTGATCTCCCTGTCCTTATCTCGACCCGCAAGCCTTTAGTTCTATTTTGTCCAGCTGAGGAGCAGAGTGATAGAGCAGCTATCTATGATAGACACCTCCAGCGTCAACCCACCACTTTAAAACTGCCACTTTAGCTGCTGTCAGCGTAAATCGTTGGCAATGTTACCCAGTGGATTAAAACTCTAAGGGAGACATTGTGAGATGGATGGAGATATTTTCTCCTGGAAGATTTCTGTTTTTGAGCAGGTTGCTTGTTCTTGTGCCCTACTAAAATCTGACTTGCTACTGCAGTCATTTCTTTATTGAGTGGATGTGACATTTTAGCAGCTGGTCACATTTTTATCTGAAGAGTGAGTTATATGGTAGCACTTAGAAACAGAAATGTAAAGGCTTGCTTTTACTCAGCCAATTTCTGTAATGCAGGAGGTGTGCAGCAGCTTGGGGGTGCTTTGAGTCTGAAATGCAGCACACAGTATGCATTGACTCAGTCCTTTAGAAAAATGGAAGCCGACGTCAACATTCAGAATGATTCATGTTTCTGCCCTAGTCCAGAATCATATATAAAAGGTATCATGTCTCAAAACTTTCCAGGGTATACTATTAATATTTTCAAAAGGCACTATCAGAATGTTTAATCCTAACTATAGTTGGAGTTCACACCATCAGATAGGGCAGGTTTTCATAATGTGTATTGTAAGCTGGGGAACAAATTAGCCATCTGAATAACGTAT
Organism: Cariama cristata; assembly: GCF_000690535.1. NCBI lineage: Eukaryota > Metazoa > Chordata > Aves > Cariamiformes > Cariamidae > Cariama > Cariama cristata. Next base: position 15,042 of record NW_009637940.1, on the reverse strand, counting down.
TTGCTAGTGAACCAATAGACAGGTATTGCTTTCTTAATTAAGTTTGCATTCTGTTTCCCTAGGAAATGCCCCTTTTCAGCATGCTGCTCATTTCTGTTTCTTTACTTGCATTATGATATCCTTGCATGAGAGGGATTAACAACCTGATGGCTGGAGCTTCACCAGCTGTGAAATGACGATTGTTTTCCACAAATTGTGTGGCCTAAACACACCTGCATGTATTTCTTCTGACATTTTACTGCCTGGTAATTGACTGGCAGTATACTAGTACTTTCCTAAGTCATGGGAAGAAAAGATTTAATTGGGCACACAGTCCTAGGTGCTGCATAGTAGAGAAGCAAGCTTCCCTTTTAAGACTGCTGAATATCCCTGATTACTAGGCTTTGTTCAGTGAGTGTCAGATTTAAGTAAGAGCAACTAGATGTGCCACAGTGTTCCCCAGATTTTGAAGAAATGGGTTTAGGGTTAGCTTAGTACAAGCCTGGTCATGGTAATGATGATACTGTAGATCAGGATACTCTACTTGATATTAATTATTTGTATTACAGCAAGATCTGGAGGCCCCACTGGATACCAGAGCTCCACTGTGGTAGATAATATACAAATATACTGTTTGATAACCCTATGACTTCATAGTATAAAAGGACAAAATGAAGGGAGAGAAACAGAAGTGCCTTGTTCAAGGTACAGCAGAGCAGCAGTAAAAGCAGAAAAGAAATCTTTTCTATCTTTCAACCATGTACTCTAACTAAGCTTGATTTACCTCTATGAGTGAGTTAAAATTTGAAAGGTCTCAAACTGTAGTGATGGTATCACGTTACATGAAATATGGAAACTTCTGGTGCCAAATTAATTCATAAGTGTAATTCTGTTGATATTGTGTATTAACATTACCTAAAACTTTGCAGTGATACATAAAGCTTTTATCAGCTGTGGGGTATCTGGGCAGAAAAAAACAAGCTTCTGTATCTCATAGGTGGTCTTCTTTGGCTGAACTGTCTTGTGTGTGATGTAGTACTTAATTAATCACTCCTGACCCTGGTAGAGTTATCACAGAATTGAGCTGCTTGTTCATTTTTTTGGGCTTGTCTTTAGCATAGTTTTGTTTTTAAAAGAAGCTTTTATTAGACAAAAAGCAAAGACTGAAAGAGGGAACGATGAAGGGAGAGAAGGAGATAAGGTAAAAGTAAAGCAAGAGAACTGCAATTTCACATCCCACTGGTAACTCAGTATTTCTGTGATATTGCAAGGGCGTTTGGTTAAGAAAAAAAATCAACAGGAAAGAATAAGCTGTACTTCAGCAGCACTCTATTACTGTGCTACAATTCCTTCTAGTATGGGCCGTTAAAAAAGTATTGTCTAATAGTCTGTGTCCCACATAAACAGTCAACTGGCAAAAACCGAAGGGCAGTTTGGAAAGCTTGGTAATCTCTTAACAAGGAAATTGGTCTACATTTCACTTGAGCTAAATAATGTAATGTGTCTCAAAACAAAGAGCAGAGGTCATCTTTCAATACAAGGGACACTCCCAGAGAGCACTCCTGAGTAAGACTGTTGGTCATGGTGAATAGCCCTCAACTGTGAGCCCCCGTGGTAAGATCGTGGCCAGAAGATATGGTGTGGTCTTCAAACACAAAAACCAAAGTTGTTGTGTAATTTCCGTAAACTAAATTAAAAAATATCTGGTGTCTACGTTTGGAGAAATGGAGGGGCCATGGGGAAGATTAAATGAAGGATTGGAGAACTTACTTTCAAGTGAGAAACTTGGAGAGCTGAGTGGTTTTCCCTTATGCTCTCTAAAGCTGAGGAGGGAGTTTGCAGTCACAGAAAGATGAAGCTGGAACATTAAGTTATCTGCTGTAGCATTTTCTTGCTCTGAGGCAGAACTAAATACAGCAGCCTGGCTGTGGTAGATGTTTATCTAAACTACCCCTTCTAAACCTTCAATGAAAAAGATTAGATTCTCATTAATCTTTGCTAGTTTCAGTGTTTCACCACTTTATAAAATAAGTAAGAATCGGTAATAACATTCAAGAAAATTTTTGACTTGATCACAGTCATTTGTAGAAGTATGGTGCTAGATGTTTTTTCAATATAGGAAGTAAAAGTTAAAAGAAGCTGTAGTGATCTATTTTTAAGGAACTGCTGAGCAGGAGGTTATAGTCACGTTGTTGTATTCAGCGGCTCTTGACTGACGTTCCTCCCATGAATTTGTCTATTTTTGAGTGTATCTTAGGCATCTAAAACATCCTGTGACAGTGATTTGCACAATTGAGTTATGTACTGCCTCAAAAGGTATTTTCTTTGCTTAAACTTTATTACCAAATGATTTTATTACATATTTGTAGTTCTTTGAGTTATAAAAAAACTAGTGCTGAGTCATCTCTGTTTTTTATGGTTTTATATACAATTTCAAGTGTGGTACTTTTTTGAACCTTTTATATTTTCTCTTTTTCTTTTTGAGACAGCCTGCACAGATCTGTGTACTGTGTTCAAGAATTAAAGTCAAAGTTACACCATTAACTTATAACAGAGATTTTCCTTTTGTACACTGTTCCTTTTCATTATAATTCTTGACATTCCAGTTACCTTTTTGACCATCTTTGGCACTGGGCCAACCTCATCAAAGAAGCAACTGCTATGACTCCAAGGCTTCTTTCTTCAACTATAAATGTTCAAATCACAAATAAGTGTTATTCTAAAATATATCCTATAGTTCAACAAAGAACCAATTCAGACAAGATATAAGACCTAATATTAAATTTTAGAGGAGACCAGATTATAACAATTGTCCTTTTCAGCCTTATAAATTATGTATCTGTGAGAATTGCTTCTTTTAAAAACCATGGCCCCGAAAGGTAATCATTTCTATCTACTTTGTCCTGTGTATGTATTGTTGTCTCTAGTAAATAGGTTTGTAACTGGCATTTAGTAGATCTGGTTCAGCGCCTTAAAGAAGCAGTAACAAGCAGTATACAAAAAATTACCTACTGTTCCTTATAATAGTCCTCAAAAATCATCCAAAATTAGCTTTCACCTTAATAACATTTTTTTCTTGATTCAAGATAACTGTAAAGTGTTGGAACCCTGATTAAAAGCTTCCAAGTCAAGTAAGCTCCAATGCCTGTCATTTCTTTAACAACATTTGCTGCTTTTGTTGATTATTGTATTTGTCAGGATGGCTGTACTGATTCTTAAGCATGCCTTCCCTGACATCATTATTTGGATAAAGGAAGACTTCATCCAGTAAGCTCTCCCTTTACTCATCTCTAGAGTATATATTGAATTCTGATTTCAGACTTACCTCCCAGTGGTATTAAAAATGGCATTAAATATGACCAGACAGAGAGGAGTAGAAGTAACAACCTTGTACTCTGTACTGAATACAGGTTCTAGTATTCCCCTTCTTAAATCCATTGATATACATATACTAGAAAGGCCTGTCCAGCCAGGCATTTAGTTCTAGTTGCTGCTCAGAAAGATTCTCTAAGCACAATGCTGGTTTTTACTACCTTTCTCACCAATAAAGAACTCTCCAAGTTTCTCTTTACAGTGGAAGTTCACGTAAAGTGATTTTGTAGTAATTAGTGAATGTCCTTTGTAGAATATACAGCTATACCTTCAGTTCTCCTGGATACCTCACTACATGTAGCACTGTTGTGCAAAGTTCCCCAAACCACAGAAAGCAAGCAATCTGACAGCTAGACTAATATGCAGAATCAAGTTTGAGGCAAAGCTAAAATAAAAAACCAGACAAGCAAACACACAAGGAAAACAAAACAACAACAAAAAAATTGAAGGAAATCAAGCAAAGAAGAATTTAAAGAACAAAGTGGAAGAAATTCCAGAGAGGGAGAAATAAAAGTTCAATCTCTTTTTAAAAACATAGACTACAAGTTTGAGGAGCCTGAGTAGAAGGAAGGCATTCCAGGAAGAGCAGTGCTTGGGGTTGTAAGAAAACAAAAGCATTTTCCTAAATTTAGAGGGTAGCAGAGTTGAGATGTATGCCTGTGGCATTTGTGGGAGAAAAAGAAATTTACAAAACCTTCCTACAGTGTGAAATGTTTTGTTAAATGTTTTGTTCTGTTACTGAAAGAGCTTGTATTGCTTTCAAATGAGAGCAGCAAAATCAACAGTGATCTTCAGGAAACAGTAACTAGGAGTATTGTCTGCCGGGTTTGGGATGATGTCTACTCATGTTGGAACCAGCCAGTGTGGGAGGAGGAGGCACTCTGCACAGTAGTGACTATTAAAAACTGATGAAGTAAAATGAGTGTGAGAAAACACAGTTATCCTGGGATTCTAATCAGGTTTCAGTTATGTTTTATAAATGCTTTTTTTTTTCTTTTACATTTAGTTTCGGAAAAAGAAACAAAACAACATAAAGATACTGGGATAAACTCTGCTTCTACTTACATCA
>NW_009637940.1:0-10591 GCF_000690535.1 Cariama cristata | reverse complement strand
TCAAGTTTCTTCAACAGAATTGGTATCGATTCATATCGATGCAACTGAGAGTAGGACTTGTCCTATTGCCTGGGGTCTTCTGTCTCTTTGTTTTTGAAATGAAATGCTTTCTGCACACAGGGAACAGCTATACACTTTCAGTCTGGATGATCTGAATTTTAGATTAAGAAAAAGAATACCCAAAGGTAAAGCTCTTTTCAGAGCACACAGTGCATGTGGCTGTTCATGTATGTGTCCTCTCTAACACACTCCAACTGCTCATCTTACAAAATCACTGCCACCTCCATTTGACTTTCTTTCCACCTGTTCTGTTACAGAAAGACAGATGCCTTCAAAATGTAAAGGCACGGCATGGAGAAAACAAAGGCCTGGCAACCTGCATGCAGATAGGCTCTAGTTCTCCTCGGGTGGAGGGAAACAAAAGAAAAAACATACATGCAAAAACGTCAGACCTTGGAAATGTTCCCAAGGTCCTTTCAGAGGAAAGGAATGGGTTTTGGAGGAGTTGAAAGTAGAAGCTGAGAAAACCTTAGGGCCTGCTCCTCTTAGACTGTAGTTACTCTCAGGGCTGAAGCGGTTAGAATTGTCAGGATATCATTAATGTTTAAGAAAACATATCTGGATTTACAGGGCTTGTAGAGCTTGGAAAGACAGGTGACTATCACCCCTATGTCACAGATTAAGAATCTATTCCATGGAAAGGTAAAAGAAAAAGTTGCCCAAAGTGAAATAATGCTTAAGGGCAAGCAATAGATTGCAGATCTCCTGATCCAGGCTGTAGATTAGCCCCTATATCATTTAGTAATGTTCGAAATGTTTTGGTAACAGGGCATATAACAAGAAACTGTTGCCAGCAGCATGTGGAAGGACATGGTGTAGAATAGAGAGGTCAAGGTGAGGCCTTGTACATTCTTTTCAGTACTTCGCTTTTTTTTGTTCTTATAATTTATCTACGATCATTCCATTATGTGATCATAATTATTTGTCTGAAGTCTTAGAGACATCATGGCAGAAGTTTATCTCCAGGAGGAGTGTGAGAAAACAGTAATGTGGCTTTTGAGGACAGCAATTTTATGGGACAAATCAACAATAGATAAATTCTTGAGGAACATTAAAAATCATTTTTGGCACAGTAGCCTTAAATAAAGAAGGGGAGAAGTAAAATACAGATTGAATGCTGAGTTCACTTCATCATTTATAAATAAAATGGTTCGCAATTTTCCAAGATATAGTTCCAGCACTTGATGTCACTTGGAGGTTTCAAAAACGTTAATTAATGGTCACCTTTTCATGGGAAGTGGTTGGGGCAGCCCAGTGAATACCAACGCAGAGAGAAAAAAGTGCATGCTGTCTGTTAAAATTCTCTTGAGCCCTTTTGGAGCATGTAACTTGCATACCCTGTGTGGCTGTGTAGGATCCTGTGTAGGATTTCTTTTTTTCTCTGACTACAAAGTAGACATTATAGATAGTGTCCTAAAGGTAAATCTTTCTTTGTCACACAGTTACTGGTCTAGTTAATACCTGTGTTTGGTAATGTGGAAAGAAAATCTGATAGCTGAATATATGGGGAAAGAAATGAAAGGTCACATCCATCATGAAGTGTTTAACAGTAAAGCTTCTCTTTCAGATTTTGAAGGAATATAGGTAGGTCTTGGTAAAAGCTGTTTTTAATGGGGTGTTGTAGTGTAAGAAACTGAAATTGAAGAGATCTTGAAAATAAATCCTGGATTTCGTTACTGTGTCCATGGTCACTGTTCTTTGCTGTAGGATTTTATTTGTGGTTTGCTTTTTTTTTTTCTACTGGGAATGCATAAACTAATTGTTACTTTTTTTTGTAGTGTCTGGTGCCCTGAAGATATAAGATATCATGAGTAAAATATATCTTGAAGTCTACCTGTGCAGTTTGGCTTCAATAGCCTTGCTTTTGGCATATTGTGTTTTATCCTGGTAATTGGAAAAGAACCATTTTCACAAGAAGCTCCTACTCAGTCCAAATAAGAGTGTAAAACTCTGGCATAAAGTTGTGCTTCTGCAAAACTTGTGTTAGAGAATCAGAGGGACCTCTGCCCAAGGAGGGACTGAAGAGAGCTGGAGTAGGCCTTCAGTCAGACCCATGATTATTTTTTTTAGACAAATTTTTGCGTTTCACAGTTGTTGCACTGCTTTTAGAAAGGCTGTGTTCCCTTGGCTGTGGGAGGGGATGGCAATCTGCTTGGGATGGAGAGGGCACCAGTTTGTTCATTTCCCTCCTCTTTCCAGCAGACTGAAGGTCACTGGCAGTTTGCAGTCCTCTGCTTCCAGATTCTTATCTCTTTCCCAGTTTGTCCTCTTATCCATGGCTTATCACTAACCCTTTAAATAGGGTTTTTCCTTCAAGCCCTAGGGAGAAGGAATGGGAAAATATCTTATCTCCTTTTCTTCAAAGGAGAGATCAGAAACATTTTCTCCTTCTGCATGGGAGATTAGCTAAACTTCCCCCCATCCCTTTCCCCACTTACAAGTTTTTATCTTTGCCTCATTGAGCCTGTAGGGCTTGAAGGTACACAGCTTTCAGTCTGCTGAACACCTCTTAATCCCTTCCTCTTCTGTGGTGGTGGAGATCTGTGTTCCGTTAGACAAGGCGCAGGTTTTCATCTTACATGCTCATGTTATGTCTTCACCAAGGTGGTCTCTTCTCAGAGCGCTCACAGTTTGCAAAAGAAGATTGATGTCTTGATGGTAATTGAAAAGCTATATGAGAGGTTGCCCAGGAGGTTGATTATAAGGCAACACCTTGCAAAACTGCACGGAATCAGTAGCCAGGTTACCTGGTCAGTAGACATTCTTTGAGTCTTTGAGCAAAAATTAATCACTTGTTCTTTGCTAATTGCTGTGTAGATAAAGATAATTATATGGTTTCCAGCAACAGATTCACTAAAACAGTGTTGGGAGATCACTTACTTCATATGTCACAGAAGTGGTAAAGCTGTGCCAGCAATGGTTTTACCCGAAATAAATCTATGTTCACTGAAAACTCCCTTATTTTTGAGGTAGCATGAGAGAAGAAAGGTTGATTGTTTTCAAATGATATCTGAGTTCATGCATCTGCTGGGACCAGCAATCCACTTACCCCATGTTCCAGTGAAAAAATATTATTGGTGTCTTGAAGCGAAGTCCACCCAAAGCATAGCAGTGTGAATGTACATGACACTGTTGCTATCCAGCGTACATTTAGCACAATCTAAAATTTAGCGTTGTAACTAGAGAAAAACCAGGGTGCTTACTGTTATACTGGTAAACTTCAAGTAGTTGAAGCACAGTCCAAATTTTTTAATGACCTCTTCAGCTACAGGACTGTTTGTTTTCCTTTCCTGATAATAGTGTTGTAGCCTGAGGACTAGGGGGATGTTGTTAGGAAAAAGTCCAAAAAAAGAAGGGTGTTGAAGATACAAGGAACTTGTGATGAGTATTTTGGTATGAGGAAACTTTGAAATGTAAGGTAAAGCAGGAATCGGGAAAGGTCTCTGTGAGAAACTGGAGGACATGAGGGTTTTAAGGAAAAGGTCTGTGGATACCAGGAGACAGGAATAAATCCAGGAGAGGAATCTGAGGTGACCCTCAAGTACAAGAGGAGAGGTTTCTTTCTTATTGCTGAGATTTGCTACCATGACTGTAGTGAAGTCAGTCAGGGTAACAACCCTGAAGGATGGAGCCCTCTGCCCACCAAGCAGATATGTAAGGTAATAACAGTAACAAAATTGTCTCTTACCCCATTAGTATACATCAGTTTTGTTTTGAAGTGGCTATATTTGGATACGAGATGACCATCTACTCTCTGTTGTTGTTTCTTCCTTGATTTTTCTGTTGAGACAGTTAACAAAGCTATTGCCAGTTTTATGGTATAGACAGCTAGCAAATGTATGGGCTTCCTATATGATACATTTAGTTCTGCTTGTCTGCACCAGATTTGAATCTGTGCCGTACACCTAATATGCCTTCATCGACATTGACACTAGTGTACTGTGCCTCTCCTTGTTGAGGGCTTGAAGATGCATTCCTGTTAATTGTATATTGTACAGTGACGGGAATTTCTAGCACTGCTTAAATCAGTAGTATTAAACAGGGATATCTAATCTGAATATAGTCTGGGTAGGTATTTTACAACCTAAAGTCATTGAATGTGATTTTTACTTGGAACTATGTGAGGGGAGCTGCAGGAGGAAGTGTTATGGCTAGTACAACTGGCTTTGCCTGCTCTTCGATTTCAGTCAGTGACTGGCGGAAAGTTTTGGGAAAACACTGTGGAGGACTGCTTTATTGATAAGGCAGTGCTTGGAGTGTGATGTAGAAAAGTAAAAGACTGTGGCCAATCCTGTCTTTTGAAAGTCTGGAAGGTTTTCCGTTTGGTTTAAGAGCAATTAGCTTCCCTCAGGTAGTCAAGGTTAAAGTCAGCTAATTACATTTTTGCTCCCTTCTAATTCCATCCATCTTGTAACTGCGTTCTCCCTGCTGGATCCCACAGTTATTTGCTTTGGGGTGGGTGCTGTTTGTTTCATAAGCAAAATAACAGAACAAAACAGTTGAGATACAGCCTGCCTGTGGCTGCATTTCAGATGACGTTTGAACAAGTGACTAGTAATAATCAGTAGGAATGTTGCTCAAATAACTATTTATCCACATCTCCTGATTTTTATTGCCTAGCTTCTCACCTGTTTCCTGTAACGTTTTAAGGGAATAAATGAGTCGCTATGTTCAGGTGAATGCTGTAAGGAAGAGTGCGAAAGACAACGTTTGAAGCAGAGTCAATGAAATGTGTCCTGACAAAACTCAAAGTGATCCTTCTGTGTATTCTTCAGTGCCATCTACCGGCACAATTACCCGTTAGAGACTTACAGACCAAGAACATTCTCCTAATAGGGAGCAATTTGAAAGCATTTGTTTCTTTTTTCTTTTATTTTAGGAGCAGGGCAAGATTGGTGTAGTCTTCAATATTGGCACAGTGGACATCTCTATTAAAGAGGAAAGCACACCTGTAAATGATGGCAAATACCATGTGGTACGTTTTACCAGGAATGGTGGCAATGCCACACTTCAGGTTGACAGCTGGCCAGTGAATGAACACTACCCAACAGGTACATAATTTTTTCTCTTTATTTTTCTCTTTCAGTGTATCTATATCTACAAACTAATGTTTAATAACAACTGGTTATAGAAATTTTTGTTGCTTCATCTCAACAATAAAATGACCAGCCTGGTGGTGCATATTCTGGCTTGGAAAGTAAAGTAATGGTCCTTTACCCTGGAAGAATAAGCATGCCAACTGTGTGGTATGATGCACATAGGTCCTGCTATTTCAGAGGTCTCTAAGTGAATCCTGGTTCTGCAGAGAGTTACAAACTGATTCAACAACAAACTTGGTTTTGCTACTTGTGATATTTTCTAATTATTTAAAGGAGAAAAGTTTTGAACAAACCTTACAAAAAGGAGAGGTGACTCTAGCCACACCCAAGATACTGTCTATATAGATATAGAGTTGAAGTGTAAGGAATGTAGAAGATTAAGTTGCAAGTATTTGAACAGACCTTATGCTGCCTCATAATTTTTCATCATCTGAATTTTACTCTGTTAGGTTTGCAGATGTAAAGGTTGACACACAATCTAGACAGAACTGTCACTTGAAGTCACTTAGTTGACTTGACTTTAGGTCAAAATGCAGTGGAACAATTCGATATCTCTTTGGAAATCATCACCCTAAATCCACCAGAAACAGTGAACAACTGACTCTGGAGTCACTGTCCCATGTTTTATCCCACCACTGGGAAATCACAGCCTTGTGATACTGTATGTTGTGTTGCTCTGCTAAAAGGTCACTCCAAGTGAAAAACAGATTGCTGTATGTGATCCTGACTGCATAAGATAGCTGAGACTTGATGATGTGGATGGTTACAAAAGGCAGGAGAAGCACAAGGAAAGAATTCCAATGTTAACCACATTCTTATTCTCATGTTTTTATGTAAGATCATGCCATGATCTTCTTGTTCGTTTCCAGTATTAAATCTAAGCAACTTCCAGTTCTTCCTCTCTAGGTTGTACATAAAAAACCCCGGGACAGAAGAAAGGGTTCTGTTATAAACATGAGACAATTTGCTAGCTGTGTAAGAGTTGCCCACAAGCTAGTTAACCTCAAATTATGAGAAATATCCTAATTGTTTATGCAGTGGTACACTAAGAAGTTTCTCCAAGGGGTTAGTTTCATCTCTTCCAGTCACTCAGAAAGTGCCCAAGAAAGTTTTTAATGTGAGTGATTTGTCCTGTGGTGCTCTCTACCACATATTCAACATGAGACTTTGTCAGTGTTTTGGTGATGTATATGCAAAGGAGTACATTTTAATAATTGTCCTTGTTGCTGTGAAATAATTACTTTCGAAGAAAGCCATGAAAGACATACTGAGTTAGATTCTAGCTCTGCTATCCATTAGTTAGAGAGGGAGGTGTGGCTAGGAGAGACCCAAACTGAGCATCTTTCTTCTGCTCCTTTCATCAGTTATTTTGTGGTAAAATACCTCTGATCCAGTTGGCAGCCAATTACAGTCAGTAAAAACCTCACGAACAAATTTTCTTCTTATATTACTTGCTGTAGTAAGTCCCTGGTGTAAAGAAACAAAATATTCAGCTCATTACTTTAGAGTTTTTTTTTAAAAGGGAAAATAAATCACACTCAGAGACTACCTCAGTACCCTCTGCTTCTGCCTTGGCTAAAGATATTCCTGTGTTTTTATTAGAAGATATATAATTTTCTAGAATCAGCATTAGTCTTATGTTCTGGGATGGTATTGAGTATGTGCAGTTGTACCCCAAGGGAAAAGGACACTTTTATATTCCAGACACCTTTTCCTTTCCATACATATATTTCAATTTCTGGCTGTTTGTAGATAATGAAATTTTCAGGCTGTCCCTGTGAAAATAAGGTTTATGGGATCATACTTTGTGTGTGTGCCTGTGTCTCCCTTATTTTTTGCAGTTTCTTTCAAAATTATTTTTTTAGCCAAATTTTAAAAAGGGGCAAAACTCGAAGAAAATAAAGATCCTACATGGCTAGGGTAAATAACCAAGGGAGGAGGGCAGTGTTCCAGCCCTCCCAGAGGAAAGGACTGTGGCTTGATATCAATTCATGTTAAACACCAGAATATCCATATAGTAAAGAGGCATTATGAATACCTCAGATTCAGGAAAAGCTTCAATGAGCCAATAACTGCAGGAAACCAATCCTTAATAGTTCAATTTTCTTGGCAATTAATGGTTTAAAAAAGGATGAAACAGGAGATTTTGAAATTCATAATTAGTTGTCTTTCACAGACCAAACTTGCACTGGTGTTTCTCATACTGAGTGCAAGACCAAACCAGTGTTCAGCAGAGTTTCAGCTTTGTGGTTGGGTTCAGCCAGGCTAATCCAGTGAAGACTGCTGAAACTGCAATTCATATCACACTTGTGTAATAATAGCTAAGGAATACTGTATTTCACGCATAGGATCATTTAAATTCTGGAATCACAATTATTTATAATGTTTAAAAAAACCCTCATATTTATAGCACATGCATGTTTGGGCACGCTGTATTGTCTGTAATATGAACAATTTCATGTGTGCTTGATTTTCTGCACAGTGTTACAGCCTAATGTTTGCAATTTTTATAAACTAGAAAGTATCTTCCTTGTCATCACACATGGTGCAATCTTCAGGCAGCCAGTCTGCATTCTGAATGGCATTTTGATGCTCCTCTCTGGGTTTTATTGCCTGTAAAAGGATTATACATTAGACTCATAATTACTTGCTCAATGGAAAGTACAAATAAAAGTGGGATATTCATTAAAGGAGCAAAGAGAGAGAATATTGGCTTTCCTTAAAATACAGTCTTCACTTAAATTGAAATTAAATGAAACTAGCCCAATGGGACTGAAAGACTTCAAAGCTGTATTTTTGCAACTTCAAATAAAAGACAAGGAAGTGGAAGGAAAATGGAAAAGCAACAAACTTACAATTCAGGCAGTGACTTTTTGGGTTTTATAGCATCCAATTGCATCTCAGTCACCTGCAATATGAGCTTTATGCTTTCTTGTGAGAAAAAGGGTTAGAGAGAAATGGTAAAGGAAGGAATTAACTTGGAGCTACGGTTGGCTACGCTTTGGAGCTGAAATGATCCCAATCATAAGGGATGATCTCTCACCATTTGTACCATTGTTGTTCTCTTACTGGGCAGTAAGACTTTGAACAGTGGCCCAGTACAGGCTTCTGAGCCAGAGCTCCTGAGAACTAGGTGATGGAAAAGAGCAACATTAACACTGGGGCTGCTATCTGCAATTCAGCTGTTGTGGTTTAGTTCAGCCAAAACCATTGAGCCGTTTATGATTTATTTGCATCAGTTTTGCCCTTTCTCCTTTCCCTCAAGTACACAATAAGGAGATGGGCTTTTTCCATAGGCTGTACTGGTAGCCAATTCCTTGCTGCTGGATTCGTTAAGTCGGTCATCACAATGTGTTTCTCAGTCAGGGTATACACCTTTTGCTATGCCCTAAAGTACAGTTTTCCATGACTGCCTCCCTTCTGTTGTCTCACATGCTTTCACCCTTTGATGTACATTCCAAATAACCGGTTGTGCTTGGTCACTATTATTTTCTTGCTTTTATGTTCTTGCTGAGAGCCTTCTCTATATCAAAATAAATCTTTTTAGTGATGAAATGGGAGTCATTTTAGACCAAGAGTTCAGGAAGTGGAAACATCTGACATATTTTTGTTTCAGATTACAGTAAAATCCATCAAATTTGAGGCACTTTACAGTGAGATGGAGTCAGCAATTCTCAGAAGAGTTAAAAATCAAATCTTGTGTCTTGACACAGAACTGGGATACCTCAGTTCCTAAGTTTTCATTAATTCTTAGACAGGAGACTTTTTTTCTCTGTCCATTGTCTTTGCTTGCAAAGAAATACTTTGTGTATTACCAGATATGTAGCGTACATTGAAATAAGCCTGATATTCCTGTTCATTCATCCATGCACTGACTACATTTTCTGCAGCAGAAAAAGAAACAAAACTAGGTGAAGAGAAGCTGTAAAGCAAGAATATCAGTGACACCAATATAAAGTCTAATTGGAGTAATGGTTTAAAGGAGAACATTAAAGAAAGGGAGGCAAAAGGCAGGAGGAGGCTGTCATTTAAAGAAATACATGATGTAAGAAGAGAGCTGTAGCCTTGATTTTATTAATACATTTTTAAAATAAGAAATAGGACAGCATTAAACAACTGGATCCTTATCAGGATTCATTAGTTCATCCACCCAATATGGATTTTATATTTTTCCCCTTTATCATTCTCTTGAGTGATCTCTCAGCCTTCTCTTAGGAGTCTCTGCCCTTTCAAATGACATTAATTTGCAGTTCTATTGGTACTGAATAAAAACAAAAAAGATTTCATCCTCTGTGCCCCTACTTTGTTCTCTCTCCCAAGTACACATTTGAGAGGAAGTTGGATTTTAGGAAAAGCTGGAGTTGGCTCTTGACAGAACTCCAGGGACTCTTTGACGGCTCTGGCAAGTACTGTGGCCTGGTAAATGCATACCTATAAAACAAGTTGGTTCTGAGACCCTGATATCTGTGCTGGAGTTTTCCTTCAGAATAGTTCCAGTATCAAGGACTGAATGCCCCTGAACAGTTGGGGCATATCTTCTGGTTTAATTTCATTTGAAAGAAGTCCAGTTTGTATTCCCTGAGAGCATTTTAGTATGTGAACCAAGTGTAGCAAGTATACCTCCCAACCAAGAGAGAGTTGGGAGATATACCTTGGAGGCATGCTCCTCATTCAAACTGAAATGCTGATGTAGATGGATCTTACCATAGTATATAGCTGCAGCTGGACAGAGGAGCTCATTCTTTCATTGCTCTTTCCCATATTCACGTTGCTTAAATAGTCAAATTTCTGTTTCTACTCATATTCTGCACAGGGGGATCACTTTACTAACGCAATTCACCAGGTAACTGGTCCATGAAGGCTGACCTCATGGGAGTGGAAATGATCAATCAGGAGACAGGGAAAGATGAGATGACTTCCTTTATCAGCAAAGCTGGGCCAGTTTAAAGTCTTCACTGAACTGCATCTTTAGTAGTCTATGTGAGATGAAGTCATTCTTTCTCACCTGCCATTGCCTGAAATAAAACACATTCCAGAAGCACAGGTTAAAGTGATAGTGGTCTGGATTGTCCTACCTATCTAAAATACGAAAGGCATGAAGTCTCTCTTACTACTTTATATTTCTCGTTTACTTGGTGGAAAGATCTGAAATTGCTTCGTTAGTACCAGGCACATTATGTGAGACAGGGAAGAAAGCTGAGTTCCTACTTTCTACTTTCAAGAAGTTTTCCAGCAAACTGAAGGAGTACTGAAGGAGCTAGCAGAAGTTATGGCAGGACCCCTCTCAATCATCTACCAAAGGTCTTGGCAGTCTGGAGAGATCCCTACTGATTGGAAGCTAGCCAATATTATTCCAATTTACAAAAAGGGTGTGAGGGAAGACCCAGAAAACTACAGACCTGGTAACCTAACCTCAGTTCCTGGAAAAATTA
>NW_009637939.1:0-1409 GCF_000690535.1 Cariama cristata | reverse complement strand
GGGCTACGGCATCGCCCTGCAGAAGGACTCCCGTTGGAAGCGGGCTATCGACCTAGCCCTGCTCCAGTTCCTGGGAGATGGTGGGTGCCCGGGCGAGCTTCTCGTTGACCTTGTCCCCATCCTCACCCCGCTTCTGCCCTGCAAATTAACCCGGGGACCAGGGCTTTGGTCCCCAGACCCTGTGCAGCCTCCACAGGTCCTTGCAGGGTGCCACCAAGGGGCTTCTCCACCAGCTGCTTTCTGGGGATGTTAAATCCAGCAGCATCTCTCCAGCTGAGCGCTGGGGTGGGTCATTCCCTCTAGGGTCCCTCCTCTTCCTCAGGCTGTAAAATCCTGGAGATGACGGTGCACAAAATGTGAGGAGAAGCCTGGGAAGGGGACAGTGAGCACGGCTGGCTGGCACATGGGTGGGGGACAGGGACAGGAGAAGACCCTGGAGAAGGACAAGCGACTGGTGGGACGCTGGGGCCAAGGGCAGGAGCAAGGGTAACAGCTCCAGGGGCTTGGGGGTGGCTTTCTCCTCTTTCAGCCATGGTGGAGTGGGGATGGGCAGGGGCTGTGCTTGGGGAGATGATGCCTTGGGAAGGGGGGGACATTTTCACCCCTCTTGCCACCGCTGTGCCTGTCCGGCCTCAGGCGAGACCCAGAAGCTGGAGACGGTTTGGCTGTCGGGGATCTGCCAGAATGAGAAGAACGAGGTGATGAGCAGCAAGTTGGACATCGACAACATGGCCGGGGTTTTCTACATGCTGCTGGTGGCCATGGGGCTGAGCCTGCTGGTCTTCGCCTGGGAGCACCTCGTCTACTGGAAGCTGCGTCACTCCGTCCCCAAGTCCCACAAGCTTGACTTCCTCCTGGCCATCAGCAGGGTGAGTGATGCCGGAGGCTCTTGAGGGGCCCAAATGTCCTCCCACGGTGTCATGGGGATGGGCACAGCTTGGTGGGCACCGTCCCTTCAACCTTCATGGGAGGGAATGGAGCTGTTTGTGCTGGTGTGAGCTCGTGGTTGGGGAGAAAAACCAAATTTTGGGGAAAGGGCTTAGCCCTGGGAATGACCCCGCATCCGTATTCGCATCCCTGGGGAAAGGGGTGACAGAGGATGGTGTTACCCACACTGGCAGTGCTGGGGATGCTGAGGAGGGGACATCGGTGCCGTCAAGACATCACAGCCTCAGCAGCATCATCTCAGCTCGGCAGGGTGGGTTCATGGATGCAGGACCCCCAGTGACCCTGCTGATGGTGGTGGGGGGGGTCCCCCCTCTTCTCTCCATAGGGCATCTACAGCTGCTTCAGTGGGGTGCAGACCTTGGTGAGCCCCGGGCGGGCGCCCACACCCGACGTCACCGCCAGCTCGGCCCAGGCCAACGTGCTGAAGATGCTGCAAGCAGCCAAGGAGATGGTGTCAACGG
>NW_009637938.1:950-1153 GCF_000690535.1 Cariama cristata | reverse complement strand
AACCAAGATGACTACCAGCTGGTGCGGAAACTCGGCCGTGGCAAATACAGCGAAGTCTTTGAAGCCATCAACATCACCAACAATGAGAAAGTGGTCGTGAAAATCCTCAAGGTAGGTGTGTTTCCTCTGCCGACGTCTCCGTGTTTTCCCCCCCCTTCGCCTTTTCCCTGCTCTCTCCGTTTGAAGCGCGCCCTCAGTATTTG
>NW_009637938.1:525-843 GCF_000690535.1 Cariama cristata | reverse complement strand
AGGAAAACCCCCAAACTAGAGCTTTTTCACTGAATTACACTTTTCTTGGGTAACTGCTTCCAAGCAAAGCAGAGGCGGGAGCAGGGAGGCGGGGGATCGCCAAAACCCTGTGCTGGATTTGGGGAGCGCAGCTCCCTACCGGAGCGAGGACACAGGAGCCCAGAGATTTTTCCCGGGATGAGCAGACCGGCATTTTGCAGCGGAAGGTCATTGTTGTGCGGCACGTGGTGATGTCTCGGCCTGGAAATCGGAGCCGATTCCTGCCCCGGGGATGAGCAGAGGTACAGCCGCCGGTCCCGGAGCTTGGGACGGGCACAG
>NW_009637938.1:0-456 GCF_000690535.1 Cariama cristata | reverse complement strand
CCGTTAAGTTCGTCAGCTTGCGGCAGCGAGCTAATTTCCGTGGTGTTACCCAGCCGTCTGTAATTATAGCCCGTAGGATGGTGAGTTATAAAGCATGGGGACGGCGGTATGATTATTGTCTTTGCCGAAGAAACGGTGAAGGTGAGAGGCGGGTAGCGATTAGGGAGCGCGGGAGAAACGGACGTTAAGAAAAGCGCGGGGCGGGTTACGGCGAGAAGGTGAGAAACGTCCTCGTTAATGGCCTTGCCCAGCCTGGAAGTTGGGTGGGAAGGGAGAAGGAGCATCCCGTCGTGGGAGGGAGGAGAGAGCCCCGGGTCAGCTTCTGGGCGCACATCCAGAGCTGTCCCTGCCCGCGCTCTGCGGGTGCGGGGGATTTCCCCGGGGCTGGGCACCGGCCGGGAACCAGCGCTGGGGAGTTACGGAGACACGGATGGGCTTGGCTGCTTTCGCTGAATT
>NW_009637937.1:0-241 GCF_000690535.1 Cariama cristata | reverse complement strand
TAAGAGCATAGCATGGCCCCGCGGGGAAAGCAAGCAGCATGGCCGGGTGGGATGGGGGACATGGTCTGGACCCCCTCCCAGAACAAGGGGTGCTCAGCGCAGCCATGGAGAGACCAGGTCCCTGCAATTCACAGCCTGTGCTCCCCGGGTCCCCCCGGGCTGAGCTGATGCTGCCGCCAGGCCCGAGCGGTGCTAACCAGACTCGGCACCGGCCCCCCGGACACCTCACCCCCGGGCGTGT
>NW_009637936.1:0-1350 GCF_000690535.1 Cariama cristata | reverse complement strand
TGGCTGGGGGGGAGCAATGCGTGCGCTGACCCCCCCGGCCAGCGCTTCAGGCAGTGCCCGCAGCAGTTATGGAGCCCATGGCATCACTTGGGGCAGACCCTGATCCTGGACCCAACAGCCCCAGCAGCCTCTCCCAGGCTGGGGTGACTGGGGAGCCGTGCCAGCAGGGACCATGCTGCCTCCCCAGGAGCCACAGGCAATGGTCCCCATCCTCATTCCCACCCCTATCCTCATACCCCACCGTCATCACTGCACAGCACAGGGTTTTGTCATTGCATCCCCATCCCAGTCTCCATGCTGTTCCCTCTCACCCAGGAGAGGTCATCACCAGGGGAGAAGAAGCCACCCTTACCTTTCTGGAGGTGGATGATGTCTGGGAAGTTGGAGAGAAGCCCTTGGTACAAAGAGAGAGTGTCCAGCATGAGGAACAGGTCATTCTTGGGCTGCTCGGCAAACATCTCCCCCACGGTCTCGTACGTCTTGCCCGTGTGGGAGATGGCGTTGTTGAGGGCATCCGAGCTGTAGGGAGGGTCCATGTGGAAGGAGTGGCTGATGGCTTGGAAGGCATTGCCCAGCTTCTGGAACTCCTTCCGGAAGCCCCCCACGTGCTTGCGCACCAGCTCTGAGGCGACGTTGGTCAACTGCAGGACGCTGTCGTCCATTTTCTTGCTGAAGGCCTTGAAGGTGTCCACGCGGTCCTCCACGTCCTGCAGGTCCTGGTGCTCTGTAGGGATCTGGATGGTGAGGAGGAAGCTGGCACCCACCATCTCATCCTTCTCCGCCCGGCGTTTGCCCAGCTTCCACTGCTTCTCATCGCGGCAGCAGAGGAAGTGCTGGAAGCCCTCGTACTGGGAGAGGACGGGGTGGCTGGTCATATGCTCCATCCAGAGGATCAGCCGCCGCTTGCGCTTCTCAATGAAGTCCTCCTCGAAGCGCCCGGTGGCCTGCTTCTCGGGCAAGTGGGGCACCGAGATGACCGTGAACTTGTGCAGGAGGCGGTTGTAGAGCCAGTCAAAGTGCTTGTAGCGCCGGTAGACGGGCGAGTTGATGTTGCTGGGGGTCAGCTTGTAGGAGATGTAGCTCTTGATGCCTTTGAACTTGGTTTGCTTGGTCGGGTCCTCCACGGAGCAGATGAAGGGGTGAGGGTTCGCCCTCCACTGGGGACCTTTGGAGCCCATCTCGATGCAGTACACCTCGGCGATCTTGGACATCAGGGGCACGTCGCCCAGGATGAAGGCTTCCACCCCCGAGCGGACGAAGCAGGAGAAGCGGTTGAGGTTCCTCCCCACAACGCTGCCCCTCTTGGAGGAGCTCATGCTGTCCTGCCTCTCCAGGGCTGGCTTGGGGCGG
>NW_009637935.1:0-4280 GCF_000690535.1 Cariama cristata | reverse complement strand
ATAACCCTGTTTTAACCAAACCAGGACAAATTAGTTTGGCCAAAATTTTAAAGATGGATGTATGACTCATGTCGTAATTCTTTCTTTATGTAAGGGAAATGGGTTCTTGTCAAACATCTACCCTTGAAAATCAGAATAGGGAAAAAAAAGGGTTTTAATTATTTACAAAAACAAACCAACACGTGACACTT
The DNA here is from genome assembly GCF_000690535.1 of Cariama cristata. Taxonomy (NCBI): domain Eukaryota; kingdom Metazoa; phylum Chordata; class Aves; order Cariamiformes; family Cariamidae; genus Cariama; species Cariama cristata. Next base: position 4,089 of record NW_009637935.1, on the reverse strand, counting down.
TACCATCCTCCCTTACAAAAATCCTAACATCACCTTCTTTTAAAACTGATGGTGAATTCTGTAGAAGAATCACTTCCTTATCAGGGGTGTGCTCTTTAATCTCTACAAAATTTGGTTCAAATGTTGCTACCTGCTATGCCTCTGAAAAAATTTTTTATAGAATCTCTGTATCTCAGATTTTACTCCCCTGTTCATGCCAGGCATTACCTAACCTGGTCTCCATTCAGTCTTCTCTGCAGCTGTGGAGTGGTTGTGCTGCGTCATGGCCAAAGTCAACCAGCAGAGCCATGAGCAACGATGTTCTCCCTCCTGCTTGCAAGTGACCCATCACTATGCCCAGGTTGGGAGTGAAGGAAACTATGTCGGTCAAATGCACAGCGGTAAAAGCTGAGCCTGCAGGAGAGGGAGCAAAGGGTTAGAGCAAGTCCATACCAGGAGCAATGAAAGAAGTACCCGCAATGGTGGCATAAAATGCCACAACCATTCTGGCAAGGGTGTCCAGTATTCCTCTCAAGTCTGCTGTGCAGAGTGGTCTACAGCAGCTGGTGAGCAAAAGATGGTAACAGTAACTAGGAAGATCCAGGTAGGGGAAGGAGGGAGAAGAGACACTGAGTGCCAGAACACCTTACTACAGCTCAGAGGACAAGGAGGTGGGTGACAGTGAAAAGTCGCGTCTGGAGGAAGATGAGAAGAACTGGAATAGGGTTCAAGCTGAGGAAAGCAGTCTCATTCACAGCGGTTATCCCATGCAGCGAGAGGAGCCGCAGTCCTATAGCATTTTATGTGATTGCAACGTTCACACAGAAGGACATTAAACTGCACTGGGACCACTAACCTTAATTCTGGTGTTTGTTAACTTTTGGGTGGCTCTTTGCAGTGCTAACAATCTTTTCATATGAACTGATCTCCATATAGAAATCAATACTTTCCACTCCAAGGGCTTGGGCCTGTGTCTATGTAGTAAGCAGTGGCTGTAAAATAGGATTAAACATGACCTAATTGAGGTCCTGATTTTACCCTTTCTCATACTTAATTGGTGTATCTGTTTGGGCAAACAATACTGCTAAAATAAAGGATTACTCCTCAGAGCTAAGAATTGGCAGGAATCTTCCATAACTGCAGTATTCGAATTATTAAAAACACTGGATTAGCCTGAAAGTACTATCAGACAGTGAAAATAATTCATCAGTGACTTCAGCTGGAGCAAGAACATCATTATGATAGAGGCATATCACAAAAGTACTTCTTGCTAAGTTACAGAAGACATAACATTTATACTACATAGAAAATGAGATGTATAAGTATAGTGAGGCTTTTTCAACAAGGTAGGAGGCAAGACAAAACAAGAATTAACGAAAAAATTAGGAGGCATTGGATCAAGTAGTGTAAATATTTGTTTAAATTTAACAAAAATTGAAAACATACACAGTATGTTTTAAATTAAAGATTGTGACCTTTTGACTATATTTGCTTTATACTGATTCTAACAATAACAATAATATCATTAATACAGTTTTTTTATAATATCATATTCAGAATATAACAGCAAACAGACACAATAACTACTGAGACTTAAAAAAGTCATTACTTTAAGAATTACCTAGCAATACATTTTCTCATCAACAGCTTTGCATAAGTCTCATCAATTCTGAAATGAATTATGATTTGCTATGATTGTGAATGCATACTTGAAGAAATTACAACTTGTTCCCTATTGCTCTTTCCTGCTTTTGCAAGTTACATGTTCCTGATATGGGAAAAGATGTTGAGTTTTCACACTTCATCAGCCATGGTCGATTTGTACAAGAGCACCACTTTCAGCTCCCAGCAGAACACTTAATTTTAAGAGCTTCCCAAAATGCACTATCTAGGTGTAAACTACTAACTTACGTAAGCTATACTCCAGCACAGCTCTAAGACGGCTGGTTTTGCCGCTGTTTTATGATACAAAATACACCCACTAAGGAACAATTGTGTGCCTCAATGATGCAGTAAGTTAGAGTGTACAAAAAAACCACATTAAACTGCAGGCAGTTGCTGACTCATGCGTTCAGGCAAGCACAAATAGATCTTTTTTTAATCTATCATCTTGCCTTTCTTAGCTTGAGTGAATTCCTTGACTGTTCTTGAAAATCTGTCCCTCTCAAGTAATTGTAGGCAACACTGCAGTGTCTTTGTACAATGCGCTGTATCAGATCATCTTAAAACTGAATATAGAAACCTGTTAAATACACTTATCACCAAGCAATCTTGATTGTGTGTTTGTTTTTTTTTTTTACTTTCTATGCAAGCACTTCTAGTGTAAAGCTTCCTTTTGTTAACTCTTTTTCTTTTATTAGATATCAAAAAGTATCAAAACCAGTTGCTCTTTTCCATCATAATTCATGGTTCTTCACATTTACAAACAGAAGCAGATAGTTACAGATACCTCAAGAAACATCCGGAGATGCATAGTCAGAAATACAGTACTAAAAAATAGTCAACCTTTTATTCTCTTCTGGAGAGAAGTTTCACTAAACTCTCTCTTCGCTGTACCACACATAATTGTAAAACCTCTGCATCTTGTGGACAAATAAATATGATTTGTTTTGTGTTCCCTGTAGGCTTGATGTTTTTGAAACTTAAAATCTGTTGGTTCCCTGTAGACCCTTTTTAGCTAAAGACTTCAGATGTCAAAGGTTGTAATTTAAGGTGAGAATTAAGTTATTTTAAACTTTTGATCTCAGAAGACAAATGCATTTGACAACAAATATCTCTAATTTGAAATGTGTAAGACATATCCTAGAAAGGATAAAGTTATTCAATATGTTATATCCATCTGTCTGTTTGTACAACACTCCACAGTTAGTTTCTGGTAGATGCAGCAGATTCCAGCTATGAGAGTATTTTGCTGTTCCCAAATAATTAAACTAGTGATTAAACTTCATATGATTTCACAAAATATATGAAAAAGCTGCAACATATTTCTACATGACATAATAATTTCCTCTAATAACATATGGCATAGTAATTACCTTTTCCATTGTCTTTAAATTAGTCATCTTAGGTCAGTCCGTGTGACATTGTGTGGATATGTAACCATAAGCTTTTATTAGTTCTTTCTTTTTTTTTTTTTTTCCCTCTTCGTTGCAATGACTTGGTACCATGTTCTCTCTCTTGTACAATGCAGGCTGGAGTTGAGCCCTCCACTCCCTTACCAGTCTTTTCTCTCCAGTATTTTTTAAGATAAATGTTTCTTCACTGTGAACATTTTGTATCTTCTTCCAGGTTTACTTATTTTGTGGCCTCTCTTACTGAAAAACAAAACAAAACAACTGTTGTATACATGTATTATGATGCATTTTTTACATCAAATGTAGATGGAAGCTAATGAAAAAAAAGTTCAGCAGTATTTAGATCTGACCCTCAATTAGCATTTCTTTGCTAACGAACACAATAAATGCCTTGGTAACCTTGACAGAAGTTCTGGGGGTTTTGTGTGGAATTCTAAATATTATATATTGCACATATATAGAGAAAAATTTCACATCCTTTAAGTGGCAATTATGTCCTGCAGCTAGTGACTGACTGGGGTGAGGAGGTTACCACTTACTTTTCCCTGTTTAATTATTGACTGCCAACAGGTGCACAACACATTCATTAGGAAATTACTTTAGAAACCAGAATGAAAGGAATTATTTCCACTGAGTCTTACTGCCTTTAAACCCAATAGCTGTAATTTTGCATAGCCTTACATCTCCAGTGACTATCAGCTTGCCCAGTCCTACCCCTCCTATTTTCCATCTTTCTATATAATCTCTTCCTCAACTGTCTTCCCTGCTTTCCTCTTTCCTATGCTTTCACCCTTACTGCACTCCTCTTTACCCCGTTTTTCCTGAGGTCTCCACGTAGACAATCTCATTATAACTAAATACCACCTGAAGAATTGCAAAGGACAACAAGCACCACGCTCGCACTAACTCTTCCTGGCTGACCACGGCTCTTGGCCTGGCTGCCAGAGGATAACCTCCGCCTCACGCTGAGGCACCGCACGCAGGACTGTGCGGTACCGGGGCCGCTGCGGGGGCGGGCCGCAGGGACCGGCTGTTC
>NW_009637934.1:0-3932 GCF_000690535.1 Cariama cristata | reverse complement strand
CTCTTTCTCTCTTTCTTTCTTTCTTTCTTCTCTTTTCTGTAAGCACAGGGTGGCATAAGACGTAGGCAAGTTGCTTGCAAGTTTGCTTCATTAAAAGATAAGAGCTCAGGGCGATTTCCTTACAACTTGCAACCTCGCTACCAACGCTTTGCAAGGAGACGAATAGTGATATATCATCTATTTAAAATGTTCGTCAGAGCTTGCAAGGGGTTTTATACTTCCCCTCTCCCCAATGAATTTCTTGTGAAAAATAAACCGAGAAAACGATATGGTTTGAAGCGGGATAAAAATATGTGTAGATCAGCAAAGATCATCTCCAGGTTTCAGACGCTGGCTGAAATTTCAATCAGCAGCAGTTTTGTGCGGGCAATGTCCTAATTTGATATAATCTGGGGCTGGATTAGCGCCTCCGTGCATCCGTGAGTGTCCGCTAAAAGCGCATTTCTCTGAGGCCCCGTTAAAGTCTGTAGAAGGGAAGGTATGGATGTCGGTAACGGAGAGGATCGGTCTCGGAAAAAAGCCCTCTCTTACTCCTTCTTATAAATCCAGTCTTCGCGCTATGCTGGGGTGCAGCGGGGCACCGTGTGACAGAGGAGACGATGTGGTATATTCGCGTTTATGTTTCTCCTCTTCCTGCTCTTCGCGGTGATTTTGCAGCAGCAGAGATGATGTGGCTGTTGCCTCTGCTGTGGGAGCGTACCAGCGCGGTCCTGCGTGCATTAGGATCTAAATAGCAGATCCTGTCGTTTCCGTTGAGGGGCATCTAATAATCTTAGCTCTGAATTTTAATACTTTGAAAATAAACGTTTCACAAGTAGAGGAACCACCGCTTCCTAGGGCTGCAGAAGATCCCTGCTCCCTGTAAAATAACACATGCGGCAGTGCAATATTGCAAAGAATGAATTAATTGGCCAGATAATTATTTTGTATTTTTAGAGACAGAAGTGAATTTGAGAAGGAAAATAGAACGACTGGGTTAATAAAACATGGCCTTGAAACCGAAATAAAGCCTTAAGGCTTTACCCGCTGGAGGGGGGAAAAAAAAAAAAATAGAGGAAGAGTAAAGCCAAGATGGGGAACATTTAAAGAGGCAATATGAAAATAGGATGGGGTTTACGTGGTTAATAAAAGGTCATATCGCACAGAGGAGGCAAAATTCGGTCGGGGAAAGTAAACGAAGAGCTGTTAGGGTGAGAAAGGCCCTTTGAAAGCGAGGGGCGATGAAAACTCCTGTAAATGGCAGCGAGGATCACTTATATACGGAGAAAGGAAGAGAAGGCGAGTCGCGGAAGTCAGTTAAAGACAGCTATCCACAGAAATAACGCGGTAAGAAAAAAAAATCTGCAGGTCAATCTAGCACGAAGGGCGCACACAGCTCAAAGCCCAAATGATGGGACGTGTGTAATGCAACCTGAAAACCCGTACATGTTAAGACTTATTTTATCGGACCGTACTTGTCTTAGTAATGATGTTTGGTAAATTAGCCCAAATCCCCTCGATTCTCCACGCACAAAAAAAAGTTCCCGATAGAGGACTATGCCGAAACTGACGTGACTAATCTGTGGTTTTAAACAGATTAGTTACGATTCACTAGCATTACGTTACATGGGGCATATCTCATCTCAGGGTTGGTTGTTTATGGGGTACCCACGCAGGTTTCGAGGCAAACCTCACAGCTGAGCCTCTGTAGCTTGGACACCTAGGGGAAAAAACGCACTCGCTCTCTTCTATACGCACACACACTACATATATATACATATACGTGCATATACATACATATATGTAAGTGGTATTTGTCCTTAAACTAAAACCTTAACAAATTACATAATGAATGCAGCATTTACGGACCCCAGAACTGTAACTGGAGTAATTCCTTTAGATAGCAGGGCACTGAATATTCACGTGTACTAGAACAGATTTGTTCTGCTCGGAAGCCCTGTACTTTCTTATGCGAGTGTTAACTGTCCTGGCGCTGCGCTGAAGAGGGTTATGAGAGAAATTGCACATTTGAGACAGAAAACAATTTTGGCTGTCCTGCCGGGGCACAGCTTGTCATCCTGCCAGGGATGGACGCAAGGGGACAACATCCCGACAGGCCACTGAAGATGTGGCACGGTCCCCGAAGGGGCTCATCGTGCTTTACTGGGGACAGGGAGCGAGTTTATTGGAGTACAAGCCTTTCCTACGGGCAGGGGAGCGTATGCCGGAGCTTGCTGGTTAAATGCCTCCCCTCTGCAAGCCCTTGCAGGCGCTTGCGGGTAAACAGGACCCTCTGGGAAGCACAGTCGCATCTCATCTACAAGGCTGGGTGGCTGCTTTTTTCCTTTGGATAATAGAAGCCGTTTTGCAAACATTCATCATGATCTACACGACAGAAGTCGCTTGGTAGGCTTATTCCTTGTGGGCTACCCCGGAGAAAGCTACGTTCCCTCTTCTCCCTACTCCTGACTCAGCAGTCTGGGCCTAACTGAAGCCTCAATGTGTGTTTGAGGGGGGCTGCTCCAGCCCCGGAATGCAAAGCCCTGGCAGTGCCCCTGCCTGCCCGGCCGTGTTTGTGTAAGGCTCTGGGGCTCCTGTTACCAGACCCGGAAACAAAATCTATTGCCTTCTTTAGGAGAAACGAATGCAGCCCGGTATGAGCAGGCTCTTGCCTTGAACAAACCCTCACTTGAGCATGACAAATAATGTAGGGGGATGGCGATGAAAACACTGGCCACTGGCCCTTACTGCAGAGCTTTTTCACTTCCTCTGCTTAGTGAATCAAAATGCTACGGCTCAGACAGCCAAGAAAAATATACTGAAGGGAACTTTCAGTGCTTCTGCACACAAGGAAAAGGTGAGGGTTTTGTCTGAAGGAGAGTAGCTCTGGGGTTTGAAAAAATACACACTTAAACTGAGGAGCTGGGCTGAGCCATCAGCTTCTTCCCATTTTCCTGCAGGGAGCGGGGCTCAAATCTTCCCCTCCTCGCACCGGGGAGGTGGCTTCTTGCTCGGGGAGAAGGTCCATCTCCTTCCCACTTAAATAAACGACAGGAGGGGTGTTTGGTTGTTGGTTAGAGGGGGGTTGCCGGGTTTGGGCGAGAACGCTCTATCTCCAGCTCTAAATATCAAATTTGCCTTTATGCGGAGTCCCGGTGCGCCGCAGAGCCGGTCCCGCTCCACGTCCCCGGGCACCGGGAGCAAGGAGCTATTCCTGCCTCCAGCCTAACCCGTGTCCTATGGGAAAAAAAGAAGAAGGGGTTGGGGGAGAAGACTCCTTAAAAAAAAATAATCCAGACAGACACGCGGAAACAAATTGGGGCTTCACCAAGAGCCTGGGACTCAGAGGGAAACGGAGAGGTTTAGTGGGAGCTAAGGTGAACAGGCAGGTAAAAAGTTACATCAGCAAACAGTGCTGCTGAGGAGAAGGAGGGGAGAGGAGAAATTATTTGGAAAGATGAAAATCGCACATGTGCTTCTGATGACCCCATTAGATGCGAAGTCCTCCAGGAAATACATATTTGAAACAGCCAGGAAAAACAAACATGCCTTTTATAGACTTGCCTGTCCCGCCATGAAAAATGCAAACCTCGGTATGGTGCGTGTGTATCTAGGGGGTGGGAGGGAGGAAGGGGGAATAGGTTTTGTAAAGAACTCGATGAAAGCAACCTTCATCAGGAATATTCATTTGCGTTGCCCTGCTCTCCAAAAATAGGCTGCAGCTTGAAAACCGAGGCAGTAGTTAAAACTACCGCGTGTGAGCCGGACATCTGAGTCTGAAAAGTGACTGTCAGGAGCTCGTCTGGGTGTCGACACAGGCAAGACGGGCTGGCAGCAGTGAGGAAGAAAAAAACCGGGGTGTGTGAAGAGTTAAAAAGCGGGGCTTTATAAACCTCACAGTTCGCTGTAAAGTTGGGCAAGGTCCAGTGCATCATATTGGAAGAGCGATTTCC
>NW_009637933.1:10884-20640 GCF_000690535.1 Cariama cristata | reverse complement strand
TATTATGAATATAGAATAATTATATATATTATTATATATATTATTCTATATATAATTACATATAGAATAATTGGGGGTTTCTTTTTGTAAAGTAAGAAACAAAAACACAATTAAAAAACCAAGCTATATGTGAAAGTCAACAGAAAGCACTAATCTTTGCTGTGCTGAGATCTTAATGGAACAATACCGATGCTCCAATTTTTATTTTTTTATGCAGCTCAAATTCATTTGGAAAACTTATGGGGGTTTTGTTTTGTTTGTTTTGTTTTTCAATTAGTAGTAGCAATCTTCTCCTCTATATGCTTAATAAAATCTTCTTCCACACGAAGCTCCACTAAAACATGAAATTTGATATCAGTCTCTTAACATTTGTCTAAGCTCCCTTTTCCATCCTTTATCCCTGTGAATCACATATTTAAGAATTACCATTAAAATATACATTCATCACACAATCTTCACTAACTTCATTTACATCAACAAAAAGAATTCTTCACACCAAAATCAAAACAGCATCATCACAACACCAAAGGCAGACTATTTAAACACGTTTCACCCCTTGTCCCTTCACCACAATTACAAAAACAAAAATTCCCCATGCTTATTCACTCTAGCAATGTTTGGTCCACATTTTGCCTGTTACCTCTCTCAGTAACTGTCCTTATCTCTAATTCCTTAGGCCCCACATTGGGCATCATAAAGGACTGTGGTGAGTTGACCTTGACTAGCTACCAGGTGCCCACCAACCAGCTCTATCACTCCCCCCCTCCTCAACAGGACAGGGAAAGAAAATATGATGAGAAGCTTATGGGGTCAAGATGAGAACAGGAAGCTCACTTACCAGTTACCATCATGGGCAAAACAGACTTGACTTAAGGACATTAATGTCATTCATTGCCAATTAATCAGAATAGGATCCCTTTCTCTGTTCTTGTTTCACTCCCAGCCCTTCTACCTCCTTCCCCTGCGTGACACAGGGGGATAAGGCAATGAGTGTTGCAGTCAGTTCTTCACACTTCGTCTCTGCTGCTCCTTCTTCCTCACACCCTTCCTCTGCTCCTGTGTATGGTGCCTCCCATGGGATACAGTCCTTCACAAACTTCAACAGTACAGGTCCTTCCCATGGGCTGTAGTTCTTCAAGAACAGCTCCAGCATGCATCCTCTCCACAGGGTGCAGCCCTCAGGAACAGACTGCTCCAGCCTGGGTCCCCCATGAGGTCACAGGTTTTTTCCAGAAAATCTGCTTCTGAGTGGGCTCCTCTCCATGGGCTACAGTTTCTGCCAGGAACCTGCTCCAGTGTGGCCTCTCCACAGGGTCCTAGCCTCCTTCAGGCATCCCCCTGCTCTGGCACGGGTGCAGGGGGGGATCTGCTCCAGCGTGGGCCTCGGTGGGCTGCCGGGGGACAGCCGGCCTCACCGTGGGCTGCACCAGGGGCTGGGGGGGAATCTCTGCTCCGGGCCTGCAGCACCTCCTCCCCTCCTGCACTGACCTTGGTGTCCACACAGCTGTTTCTCTCATGTATTCTCACCCCTCTCTCCCAACTGCTGTTGCACAGCACTTTTTACCCTTTCTTAAATGTTATACAAGAAGCTCTACCACTGTCGCTGGTTGGCTCAGCCTTGGCCAGTGGAGGGTCCGTCTTGGAGCCAGCTGGCACTGGCTCTGTCTGACATGGGAGGAGGCAGCTTCTGGTGTCTTTTCACAGAAGCCACCCCTGCAGCCCTCCCCACTACCAAAACCTTGCCACGTAACCCAAATACAGCACTGGATTTGTCAAGCCAAGCAGCATGTCAGTCACATCCAGAGAGCAGTCATCTCTGATGGCTCTCAGTTACATCCATACTCGTGAGTATGGATGTACCCCAGTGAGTATAGTGAAAAGGATTAGCTTAAAGCCTGTCATTCTCTGCTATGTACTCAAGTTTCCTCACTGAGAACTATAGTAGAATCTGCGCATCCACAAGTAGATGGGATGTTCCAGCAGTGAATTGACTTAAACTCAATAATTTGCAAAATCTTCAACACAGAACCAGACTCACAGTAACATAATAAGTTAATAAGCTGCCCTTAGGTGCCCATTTTGAGAAAAATATTTAATCTACACTGCTCTCAATGGCTTTAAGCATTTAACCACTTTTCCTAACAACATCGTGATACAACCATCTTTACTATCTTCTGCCTCAACAGGGATACTGGTAAACCTCTCTACAATCATCAGATTATGAACTTGACCTATGGAGAATAATAACAAACATGAACCATTTTGGAAAAGCAATTTTTTGGTGAATTTCTCTGAAGTATGAAGTTTTATTAAAATAGTTTTATCTGGTTTATAATGATCTAACTAATTTTTTAAAATTTTATCAGTAATAGAACTAGCTAAATAAAGACAGAACTGATAATGGTGATCAGTTTTTCAGATGGGGAAGAGGAAGAAATAGAAGGATATGAACAGGGGAAACAGAGTGATGAAAGATTCAGGGGAAACAGGAAAATGAGGATGAAATATATACTCCAAATGCTCAGTGGAAACACACACTTAAACCAGTTTAACTAGCCAGTAGGGTCTGGCTGGTTTTAGCTTTCATAGAAAAGAAAAAGCATATTGCAAGTCTGAATAAAATTTGTTAAAAATCTGATGTTACCGTGGGGTAATTCCAGTGACTTCACAAAACAAAGCATTCTAACAATGTACACAATTTCAAAGTGTGTATAAGTTTCAAAAAGTTTCATAGACAAAAATACATAACATTAGATATTTTATATATCAACAATATAAAATAAAATAATTAAAATTGGTTGATGTTTTCATCACAATAAAGATTGTAATATAAACCTGAGTGGATTCAAAGTACAGAAGCCACAAATAGAAAGCCTGGATTCCACTCTTCACACCTGATTTACAGAACTTTAAATTTCCTGATCCTTTCATGAAACTAAAATCATTAGTAGCTTCATTAGTGTCTTGAAACACTAAAAGAGAAAGACTTACCCGTCGATTGTTTGGGCTTTTATTTTTATTCCGCACACACCCCCCTCCACATTTCACCATGTTTTGGGCTTCTTTCATATTTAACCTTATTTTGAATGGCTTACCCTTAGAAATACTGGATGCTGAGCCAATTAAAATCTGTGTATTTTAATCAAGTTTACCGATACATGTTCTTAAATCTTAATTCCACTTCCATAAGTTTTTTTGTTTGGAAATTCTTGAAACTAGTGGCAAAGCTGACAGTTATAAGTATCTACTTCTATAACAACTGCATGAACAAATTTAGTTTTGAAGAGTATTTAATTTAATATTTTGAGGTAAGAAGTGTAAGTAAATCAGCTTTTCGAAATCCACACTGTAATCCTTAAGTATAAGTCTTTCAACAAGTTTAAAATCACAGCGTAGAGGAAATGACGCTGATCTCTACTGTTAGGAAGAGATAATACTCTGTATACAGTCCTTTAAAAAAATAAGGGAAACAAAACGGGCAAAAGACATTTGCTTTTTTATAAATCTAAATAGTAAAAAGAACAAAAGAAGTCCCATTACCCGTGCTGGACTGACTCCAGTAGAGCTGGCAGTCAAGACTTCATGTTGTGAATCGATAATATTTTTAATCTTCAAATCCAAATCTTGTGCAACTTCCTCTACGGCCTGACAGAAAGGATCCCCATTGCTTCGGCCTTTTATCAAATGCATCTTCACTGTTGACAGAACTCGCCCCCCTGCAATTCTGAAAATAGGCACAGGGTCATCTCCACATTAATCTTGGCAGCACTTTAGTATACCTATTAGTGTTGAACGTAGTCAGTCTTCACAGTTAATCAAAACTCTTCAGAGAACAGCTTTGATCTTTTAAATCAAACAGCAGTGTAGAAGTATTGTCCAACATAATAGTTTGCTTAAAAAAAAATTACAAGGAAAGGTAATGAATTCAGCATTTAGTAATACTCTGACCTGTAACACAAAACTAACTTCTCCATAAAAGTTGGAAGAAAAGTGCTTTCTTTAAACTTACAGTTACTGTTTTGCTCATAAGCTGTTAAGTGTAAACAAAATGTTTCACTGGAACATGCATTCCATTTTAACAGCCGATTAGATTTTTAAGTCTTTTGTGCTTCATGAAAGTGCCTCAAAATATCAATTTGCTTTCAATTTTATTTAAATAGATAGTAATTAGATGAGATGAACATCACTGTTTGCCATGAAGGCAAACACTATTAATCTCTTTTTTCATCAACTAGGAAAAAAGGCTACAGAAAAGAAGCTAGTTCAATTACGAAATGTCCATGCAGTTTGACATCAAAAATATAAATAACTGAATCTGATATAGCAACTTTATTTCAATTCTTCTTATAGAGGATAAGAAGGCATTTGTGAGTGTACCTAAACTGTGTTTAGACTGTTAATTTTATTTCATGGTCTTGTACCTTGAACCATCCACATTGCATGTGTGATAGACTACTTTTGGGATTACTTTCGGATTAGAACTACCAGGTCTCTCTCCAGTGAAACTCTTGAGTGATTGGCAGTTACAGTTGTACAGACAATGCTCCAATAAGCAGTATTGAGAGAACGACACCATGTCTTGCTCCCTCAGACTTGCAAGATCCAGATATTCTTTAAAAATGGAAATATAACAGGCCGCCAAGTAGACCACATTATGCTGAGTATGTTAAAAAAAAATCAGTTCTTGAAGAATCACAAGAAAACCCAAAGATCTTGTGTCCAGTAAGTGGCTACAGGGACTGAAGCTCTTGTGACAGTGTGCCTCAATTTGCCCAGACCTGGTGAATGAGAAGCAGCAGTTACAATTCCAAGAACTCCACTGGCCATTTATAAGTGCATCTTTCTATTCAGGGGTTGAAAGTGCTGCCCTGAACAATGCTGCTCAAAATTAATAAAATAAAATAACTTAAAGCTTATGAGAGTGAGCATGGTCCCATCACAAGAATGGAAAAATCCAAGTATAAGACACGAATTGCTCATTTTGCAAGTGTAATGTGTGGTGAATAGGTGCAAAAGCCATATGGAGGTACAAAGGTAGGAATCACTAGTCATGTGGTACTACTATGAATTATTACTATGAACTAGATTAATTAAATTAGGTAGGGGATCACAGATCTCATCTCAGAGATGATTAAAAACTATATTAAGACAGTAGATATGTCTCAAGTACTTTAATGAAGATTTAGTGCAAGACAGAAAAAAAAATCCTTTGACTTAAAAGCTTAATAATTTTGCCCAGGAATTACACAAAACATTAAGTGAAAGACTGTATGTTTTACCATTGCTTGACATTGGGCAAATAAAAAAAAAAAAAGCATTACAAGAACCACTCAGGTCTCCCACATCATAATGCATCTCTTCACAAAAGCTTTTGAAGTTGTATGCTGTTTGTAAACTTTATCATCAATTCTCCAGTCTTCTCAGAACATCAGACAGACCAAAGTTGATTACAATCAAGATTCCCCTCACCTCACCCAAGCAATCATTTATCTTCCATTTAACATCATGTATAAATAAGGACCTCATTATTTCCCTGTGACATTTTGTCTTCCATTTCATTCTCTTTCTGCTTATTTTCCTCAACCTTTTCAGAGTGTGGTAGTCTGTATTTTATTTTTAGCTCTAATTTATAGGGGTTTTTTTCCACTGATTCCCTCCCCTTTCACTTTTTCATGTACAGAGTTATTTCCACCTTTGAATACCAGCTGATAACACATGTAAGAAAGAATCATAACAAGAGGTACAAAGGATCCATTCTTTAAAAAAACTGATTCCCAGGAAAAACAGGTAGAACTCTGTTCAGAAAATACCCTGAACTGAAATTAGAGATTGAGACAGCACTCAGGAGAAGTATCAAACATTTTCTCTGTTCTTACTAGGCATGTATTTATTGCCAGTGCTGGAGACAAGATCTTGTCTTGCGGACCCTTCTTTTGAAGTGGTACAATCACATTTCATATCCTTAATTTAACGTAGATTATCTGCAGTGACAGCAGTGACTCAAAAAATTAAATGAAGACAAGCCAAAAAAACCAAACAACCCCGTCTTCCACAGTCACCACGTTTTTGACAAAAAATTTCCAATGAAGCTAGATATGCTTGTGATACTAAATTCAGTTATGAGACTGATTTCCTGTCTTTTTTTTTAAAAAAAAAGTTTTACAAAGCCTAAGTATAAAGTCAGGCAAAAGCAGCAAAAGCAATTCTGTTCATTCTGAACTCCTGCTCTAAGACTTTTTCCTTTGCAGTCAATCTGCTTCATGATCTATTGCAATAATCACCTTCCCTTTCCAATTAACCTACAGTTTCTTTTTGCAGACTTTAAGACACACTAGCCACTTTCCTGCAACATCCAATAATTGGACAGGATGGCCAACCCTAAAAAAAGGGTAGACTGCTACATCTTGCTTTTAAAAGCAGAATTACATCTTTTTCCCCCCTAAGAGTTAGGGTTATAGTCCAAATCAAAGCAGAAATGCAGCATGTCAAGTCTAACCTGGCATCAGTCTATCTAGCTCAGACGCCAATAGTTTTGATTTAACTATACCATGAACTGTACAAAATGACTCCATATTTATTCAAATACCCTGAACTCTTGAGCTGCTATTGGCACCTATGGTAGAATTTTTAGATATATCTATGATGCTGCAAATCACAGCTCTCCTAAAAACTCAAAGCAATCACAATGGCTGTATTACTCCAGGTGACATAGCCAAGAGTGAGATGATGACTAATTTTTCAACTTCCTCCATGCTTACTGGCTTCATCCATGCTCCTGCCTACTTACCTTAAAAGAATACCTTGCAAATCGAAAGGAAGGTATATTTTGTACACACTAAATTCTGAAGATGAATTTTACAATTCTAGTTGGGAGAACCTCCATCAAATGAAACTCTGTGTGTCTATATTCACATAAAATACAAAATAAGTGGGCAGAGTTAGGTACAAACATGAATTGAACCAGAGGAAAACTAGTTTGTTTATATTGTCACCTGTTAAAATACATGGAGGGAACCGGGCCAGAGACCTTGCTGTTTTGGTTTATTCTGGCTAAACAAGACTCCTGTAAATAACTTGGAAAACTTGAAGTTAACTTGAAACTTTTTTTTTTCTTTTTTCCAGGCCCCAACCAAATATTTCCACACAATTCTCAGCTTTAACTTTTACAGATTAAAGATTATTCAATTCACATTAGATTTGCAGGCTTGATTAAACAAAAAAAACTTGTGCTTTGCAGAAATTTAAGCACAATGTATGCACTTAGCCAAAAGAAAAGTCACCATGTGAAGTTTCTGCACACAGATCAAGAACCATCCAGATCATAGAAAGGATAGTAAAAAAAAAAAAAAAAGGGGGGGTACCTCTGCTCCAAAAATCACAATTCATTCTAACCACAAGAGAATGAAAAGTTCAAGGGGCGGGGGGGAACGAAAAACCAAAACCATCCAGTGCAAGTTGTCAAGAGGTAAGAAGAGAGCACTGTTGAAGAAAAGTTCTGTCTCAGATATGCATACAGGAATTGTGGCCAAGTCTCCTGATGCTTCTTGCCAAACTCCTTTATTTCCCTCACCCTAAACTGACACTTTCCAAAATAGCACCCTCAAATGAGAAAAGCAGTGTATTAAATGAGTAGTATCTGTTCCATATCTACCACACTGAAGCTGGAACTCCAAGACAAACAAGTAGGTGAAGGGACTGACCAAAGTTTTCTTTGAAAGCCAGGTCCAGTTCTTTCTGTCTACAGATATCTAGAGCTTATCTACATCTTATAATTACCACACATTTTACATACATATACACATATGTATGCTGGAAGTAAAAGGTATTATTATACTTATAGCTCTGGGCATCAGTTAATGAAGATAATCACGCCCTTAATTTAAATGCTATGCTTTGTATGTGACTTGATTACCTTGTAGCTTTTCACTGAAGGGGGGGAGGGGGGACGGGGACTGTGATAAAACATTTTCTATGTTTACTTTTCTGCCTCTACTACCCAATGCCAACTAAGGATATTTGCTATTAGAAGTAAAGTTCATTTAATCTCTTCTTCTCCCCATATTCCCCTCTTCTTTTCCAGGAAAGAGTTCCAGTCCCCCATCAGATATACACAGTACTAACTGGAGTAAAGAAAAGGAAAAGTTTATTCATACTTCAACTACAATTTATTTAAACAGGCCAAGACATAAAATGCTGATCTAATGTGTGTGGATTAGTACTGAAACACTGTGCCATAGCTTGTGCCATTTTACACCAGGATATGATATAACAAAATAAGTCATGTTGTGAGGTTTGTTTTATTAGTCTTGAATATATTTATAAAATGTTGAATCCACCTCATTTGTGCTATTTCATGACTATTTCAAAGCTGACTACAGAAAGCCCTAACTAACCACATCTAGCAATTTCAAAAAGTACGCTCAAGCCAATCTCAGTGGGAAAGGCATTCTTTTAATCTCTTTATATATGCCATCTAGAGCACAAATGGAGATGGCTAGGGCTCTGTCCATGTTTATACAGTCCTTTCTGTGCCAAAAAGGGTATCATCCTTTTCCCAGAAAAGATAATTCACTGGATCAAAAAACAACTTAAGAAATAACCATCTTGAAGATGAAACTATAAATTAATTCAACAGTAAATATAATACTTCTATTTAAAGCAATCAATTACTTCACCTGAGCAACTTCAGATCCACTAGTAGGACTTAATATTTTTGAATGTCACTAACAATGAACTAAAAACATGAAGATAAAGGAAAATGTCACAAAAATGCAACCTGGGTTTTTGGGGGTTTGGGTTTTTTGTTTTTGTTTTTTTTTTTTTTTTTTTGGTGGGTTTGTGGTTTCTTTGTTATTGTTTGGGTTTTGGGGAGGGTGGTGTTGGGGGGGGTGTTTTGTGTGTTTGCTTGTGTTTGTTTTTACAAAAAGGAAACTCTATGCTAGATTGCTCCAGTACTACTCTTCTATATGAATGGAATAAAGCTGAACTGTTATCTACCTCACAGTTCCTAACAGCTAGAAGGGCAGCAAAGGTTTCTTTTGAATATGGAATTACATGAGCAAAGTTATCTATCTTCAGATAATTTTTACAGCAGCAAAAGTTAAGAATTTTAGTTGTTCTTAATTCTGAAAGAGGAGCAAGAAACCTAATTGAATTCAGGAATGAACTTGATACATTAAACAAAGCAATACCATTTGTCTAAGGCAATAGAAAACTGGAGAGACCTTATCCCTTTCCAGTCAGGGTGTCTGCTAACAAGATTTCTCTGATGTTTCATTCAGATTATAGGCTGCTGACATGAAATATTATAGGATAAAGTGTTTCAGTCTCACATCCATGGCCTTTCAAATCATATTGAAGGAGGACTCTTATCAAATCCAGTTAGCAGTAAACATTTGTCAGTTACCACTATGACAGATTCTGTAAAATAACAATTTTAAAAAAAAATATTAATAATATGATCTTCTGTTCAGAGTCACGTGCAACAATATTTCTTTGTTCAAAAGGTGAGAACTGAAAGAAAACTCAACTAGAAAACCAACTACTATCTGTATCTATGGTAGAAGTAACCAAAGAAAATCCATCAGAGTAATTATAAATTCTAAAAAACCCTAACCCTTTAGTAAAAGTCACCTTCCACTGTTCGGTAGGGAATGTTCAGACACAAAAACCTGGATCCAAGAGTACAGTGGTGATCTTCCACTGAGTGGACTCAGGAAAGTCCAAATGTGACCATTAGCATGTCTGTCCAGTAGT
>NW_009637933.1:627-10847 GCF_000690535.1 Cariama cristata | reverse complement strand
TCCCTTCTTTGATGGCCTGGACTACTCTTCATTTGCCTCAGAAGCTGGAAAGGGTCCAACTTACACTACCATCTTCCATTACACAGTCTCAATTTACACTCTTACTTCCTATCCACAGAAGCCAGGACTGCCGGGTGGGTGGGTGAGGGGAAAGCATGCGATCACACAACTAAAGACCATGTTAATGCATGCATCTCAGGTGACTGAACTAAGACTTCACTGGTAGCTTCTAAGTGTTTAGTTTTACAATGCTAATTTAAAAAAAAAAAATAAATTAACAAGTTCCCAAACATTTTAGATCAATTGACAGAAGGAAGCTTACCATCTCCATCATGAACCAGCACTAAAAGAAGAGTAGACAGTTCAGGTGGGATTCATCTCACCTGTCTTGTAGCCAGAGAAAAACAGCTGTTTACATGAAGCTAAGATGAATCATATGCTAAACATGCCTTATTTGCATCAGGGTTTCTAAAGGGAGTTTAAAAAAAATAATAGTACAATGTAAAACTCTACCTGTTAACTAGGCATTGCATAAATCAAATCTTCTGTCACTGGTTGCTTCTACTAAAAATATTCTCAGATCTTGTGCCCACTCGAACTATTTTGCCTTACATCATCTATGTCCCAGTTCTATCTATTTCCATGTTATTTTCCTTATCAAACAGTCTTCTCTTATACTGAGGGAACTAACTTATAAGCAGCTAATTACATGCCTTGTCTATTTCGTTCCTACTAAGATTATCACAAATAAGCTCCTCTGCTTACCTAAAATCTAAATGATTTTATATCAGCAAGAGCTCTTCTTACAGAACTGGGGCCTTAGTGTGCAAAGTTAATATGATGCAGAAGCACTTTTATTTTGTGGAAAAGACTAAAGTAGCATACAGAAGAAAAGAAAAAAAGGTGAGGATATGAACAATATTCAAAACCTGATAAAAAGCGGAACAGATTCCTGAAGCCTATTCCAAGAACAGAAAAGAATATATCAAAATTCTGTTATACTAAGGTCAACATTTTTCTTCATTCACTTCACCTTCTACAACAGACAAAAAAAAATAGATGACAAATATATAGCTATCTAACTTATGTAGTGGGAACAATTGTCTTAAAACAGATTACAAACACCAAGTGATCACGGGGTGGGAGGGGCATCACAGTCTTTTTTTTTGTTATGGATTTAGGAAGCCATTTTAGAACTTGGTAGGAAATTAATAGTTATCCAATTTTTGAATTTAGAATAATAGAAGAGAGTAGCAATCTAATTCTATTCTCAAACACAAGAAGCAAGATGTCAACTAAAGCTTCATCTACTTGGGTAGAAGAGCAGGATAAAGTTTATCTAAGATGCAATACAAAATACAATGGCTCTTAACAGAGCAGCAACTGTGCCTTTAAAGCAATCCCAATTTTTTTCTGATTATGTTGTACACACGAATTAAAAAAAATTAGTAGTTCACATTAATTTAGATTTCAAAATTTCAACAATAAATTTGTATCAGTGAACTTATCTAGATTTTAAATATATCTGTACAAGAAAAAACTAACTATATCAAGACACCCATAGTACTCAACAGTTCCACCTCAACCAATGGACGCATGCAGTATTACTCTAATTTTTTTAAACCATACAGAACTACTGGATGAAGAACTTACTTTAGGCCCTTCAGAGTTTTGCAGTTTATTAGATCCACAATAAAAGCATAGCAAAAAAGAATCCTTTTGCTAAGTATTTTCCATGTTGCTGCTGCCGCTGCTGCTGTATTGTGAAAAATTCCTATGTTTTATCTTGGTGGAAGAAACCAGAGTGACACTTCCTCAGGAAATGCCACCATATAAAAGATCTGGTACCTTCCCCAGAACTTACTGCAAAACACAAATTCGGTGTTCTGTCAGTGTCTGCTCTCACCAAGATTAATTCTGGATATTCTCAATACCAAGCAACGCTCTTCAAGTCCAGCAGCGAAGTTACTATAAAACTAAACAAGTATTCTTCTCAGAATAAGATTCTTGATGAGCAGCCATGCATGTTGCATGCTACAGTTCCATTGTTCCACCATAACATACCCAACTTAATAGTTCCCTCTAGACATAATCACTTTCCTGCAATTTACTGAAAGTTATCAGGATTGGAATTCTGGGCAGGGAGCTGCCAGACTGCTTCTCAAATCTGGATTAAGGGGAGGCCATGGGAACAGATGAACTAGTAGTTTGATATCTGTACGATGGCATAAAGGTAAGATTTTTCAATTCAGCAGTGAATTAAAAGTGCCATAGAACCACAGCCTCTGTGTCTTCTTTTTAACTAAGAGACTATACTTGAATTTCAATATCTAGGACATAACGGCCAGTGTATTCTCCAGCACCAGCCTAAATTAGGAAGTTAAGGAAAGGGACCACAAATTACAAAAATCACAAGTTAATTAAATGCAGTATTGTACAATTGGAGCACTTAAGATAAGACATCACAGCTGAAGTGTGGTAAGTCAGACTTACCCTCAAAAGATTAGCTTTTTCAAACAGTTTTCTATTTTCTTGCAAATCCAATTTAAACCACAATTAAGTTTATTTTTAAAATTATTTACTTCTAAATATATTTCAAGACATTCTCAACATTAAGTTTAAATGAAGACAATCAGATTGAAGTATATCAGTATTTCCATTATAAAGTTAAGTATGTAGGTAAAACAGACAATTTACTTCAAAAATTATGTTAAAGTACATTAGTCTTTGAAGTGGCAAGCATTTTCAGTGAAAATTTTTTAAGACTCCGGTTTAAATCAGATTTATTTCTTCTGATAAAATAATTATTTTCTTACATAAATATTTCTGATATTTTTCTATTTCTTTAAAACGCAGGAACATTTTTAATTAAGTCACAAGCACAGTGTTTGTTAACATGGTAGAATGGCAATATAGTCTTAATTTAGGTCATTCTATATAATCGGTAACTTTCACTAAGTATTGAAACAGCAAAGCATTCTTCATTTCAATGATGCCATGAGTTAAGAAACTAAGGTTAAAGTGTCTAAATTCTCAGTATTTTACTGAGAAACAGCACATTGCAAATACTCTGAAACAGTATAAAGACACTTATGCAGTAAAACACAATGAAACAAGTTCGAAGGAATATAAGCTCGTCATGGTTACAGAACTATGACTTCATTGGATTAATCAAGACATGGTGGTACAGCCTGACAGCCAGAATGCTGCAAAGGATGAATACAACAAGCTCTTCAGGAAAGACACGGTGGGGGAGTGCCCTCCATATGCAGGAGTAGCTCAGAGGTACAGAGGAATTCTTCTACTGGACTGGCAAGAGGTTCGTTGAGAGCTTGTGAATCAGAGTTTGTTATAGACAACCCAAGACACGTGAGGAAATGGGCAAAGTATTCTTAAAGCAACTCTCAGCAGGCTCTCTATCACAGACCTTGGTTCTTACAAGGCACTTTATCACCACCACCCCAACATCTGCCAGAAGCGCACTGCAATGGGATGCAAGCCGTCAAAATTTCTAAAGGGTCTCATGGATACTGGATGGCAACACACAGCATTACACACAGCTGGGTCTACTACTGGGTCTTGCATCCAAACCAAGAGGAAGTAAGGCAGAAAAGCCAGGAGGCCTGCGTGGATGAAAAAGGAGCTCCTGGACAAACTCAAACACAAGAAGGAAGACTACAGAAGGCGGAAGCAAGGACAGGTAGCCTGGCAGAAATATAGATAAATTGCCCAAGCAGCCAGGGATCAGGTTAGGAAAGCTAAAGCCCTGATAGAATTAAATTTGGCCAGGCACATCAAGGGCAACAAGAAAAGCTTCTATACGTATGTCAGTGATGAAAGGAAGACTAGGGAAAATGTGGGCCCTCTCCAGAAGGAAATGGGAGACCTGGTTACCTGGGACATGGAGAAAGCTGAGGCACTCAATGACTTTTTTGCTTCAGTCTTCACCAGCGTGGTCTCCCAGGCCTCTGATTAAAGAAAGTTTTCAGGGAACTACCAGCAGTGGGTAAGAATCAAGTCAGGGTGTACTTGACAGAACTGAGCCCTTAAGTCTACAGTACCAAATGGGCTGCATCCAAGAGCACTAACAGAACTGGCCTGATGTCCTCATAAGGCCACTCTAGACCACCTTTGAAAAGTCATGGTGATCAGCAGAGGTCCCTGACAAATGGAGAAAAGCAAATGTTTGCAAAAAAGACCACAAGGACAGCTTGGGCAACCACAGGTTCAACTGCCTCACTTTGCTCCCTGAGAAAATAACGTAAAAAGTCCTCTGAGAAAACATTTCTGGGCACGTGAAGGATTAGGTAGTGGCTGATAACTGTAAGCATGGATTTATGAAGTGTAAATTATGGCTGACCAAGCTGTTTGCCTCCTATAATAAAATGACTGGCTTTGCAGACCAGGGGAGAATGGTGAGTGCAATTTACCTTGATTGTTGCAAGGCTTTCAACACTGTCAGAAAATACTCTCAACATACAAGTTTGGATGTTACAGTTCAGATGCATGGACAACTACAGGAGTTAAAAACTGGTTGGATGATCAGGCTCCAGAGGTCGTAAACATGTTTTAATGTATCTGGAGGCCAGCAACAAATGGAGTACCATAGAGGTCTATCCCGGAACCTTTTAGTTTGGGTTTTGGGTTATTGTGTTTTTGGGGGTTTTTTGGGTTTGTTTTTTTGTTTGTTTTTTTTTTTTAATATCTTTGGCAGTGACTCAGTGATAAAAATACATACTCATCAAGTTTGCAGATGACACCAAATTGGATAGAACAGTCAATATGCTTGAGGGCAGAGCTGCCATGCAGAGATACTTAAACAGACAGGAGGAATGGGCTGACAGGAACCATACAAAATTCAACAAGACGTGCAAAGTCTTGGAAAGGGATAACCCCTTGTGATGATACAGGCTAGGGAGCAGCTCTATGCAAAAGAACCTGGGAGTCTTGGTGCATGTTCAGCAAGCTAACTGTGAGCCAGGAGTGTGCCTTGGCAGCAAAGAAGGCCAATAGTATCCTTGGCTGCATCAACAGTAGCGTAGCCAGTAGTCTGAGGAATGTGATTATCCCTCTCTAATCAGCATTCATTGGACCACATTTAGAATACTGTGTCCAGTTTTGGGCCCCCCAGTCCAGGAAAGACACTGATGAGCTGGAGCAAGTTCAGCAGAGGACTGCCAAGATGGTCAGGAAGACATGCCCTGTGAGAAGCAACTAAGGGAACAGCTTGTTCAGTATGGAGAAGAGAAGGCTTCAGGGGGATCTACTAAGCTTTCCAATACCTACAAGAAGGTAACCAAGAAGATGGAGCCAGGCTTCTCATATTGGCAATTAGCATAAGGAAAAGAGACAACAGGCTTAAATTGAAACAAGAGAGTTTCCAACTCAATATAAGGAAAAAACGTCCCACTTTTCATTATGAGGACACTCAAGCAGTGGAACAGTTTGCCAAGAGGGAGATTGAAAACCTCCAAGGATGGAGACTGCACGAAGCTTGATTGTATAAATCCCTGATTAACCTAGGATGACCCTATACTTGGCCCTGCTTTGAGCAGGATGTTGGACCAAAAACTTCCTGATGTTCCTTCCAATCTGAATTATTCTATGATCCTAAGTTTAAGGAATCTTATAGACAATATTTTACACACACTTGCACAACTTTCCAGCAACTTTAGAACACAAAACTCCAGGGCTGTGTGAATGCTATCCAATTAACTCAAACATTCAGCACAAGACCAGATACAGTCTCCTATGCTTTCTCTCCCAAAATACTACTGCATCTCTAGGTGCAATCACAGCTTCACAAAGGCAGCACATAAGAAATAGCATTTGCCCTGTCAAGGCAAAGCTCAATGCAAGAATCCACACGCATCATCAAGTCAAGATGTATAACTTCTACAATTAACTGTAGAAGACTGCTCACGGACCTGAAATGAAGACCCACTCCAAAGCATCACATTCACTCAAGTGTGTTGAATGAAACAGCACAGCTAACTTTAAACAGTTACTAATGTGAGCTGTGCAATAGTGTCACCTAGTGGTCACTGCTTACGGCAAAGTCAGGGCCCAACTGAAGAAGAAAATGTACTACCCACCTATCAACTTTGCTACTCTACAAAATCAGCGGGGACTTTTAAAAGATATATATGTATAGATACACACACACCCCCCATATGAATCAACAAGTGCAGTAACTAATAAGACAAGTGTCTTTCCATCATTCAATTTTAAGTCACACACGTCATCCACAAACTTGAAAGAAGTAATTTCAGAAATAGAATAAGTAAGTTCTTTTCAGATGCAAGAAGCATCATTATGTGGCCTAAAAGAGAAGGATTTCCAGAACGATGGATTAGTACTGCACTTTTTCATTTATACCAACAGAAAGGAGTTTCCAGATCCTCAGGTTTATAATAATCATTCACTTGACTAACAAATAAAATATTGATATGTTTCTTGTCAAGAAATAGGCACAAAAAGTAGAACATCCAAGCTTTCTATTTACTGCATAAACATTGTCCAAGCCTTATACGTACATAATCTGTAAATAGTTTTAGGGTTACAAGTTTTACAGCATCCCCAAACTTTAAGGAACGTTAATGCTACCAAGTCTTGAAAGATTAGTGATTTCTTCTAATCTTTGCCTCTCCTCATTCTCCAAATGTCTAACTCAAACTATTTCAAAATTCCAGAGATTTTTAAGAATATTTGTTCTGCTTAGTGAATACACCTTGAAACCACCAAAGTTCATTGTATCTTTCCATTTCTCCTGCTATTAGATCTGCTTACACTGTGTGCCATATTTGAATCAAATCATCATAGCTTTAGTAGACTTCCACTCCGACAGCTTTCCCTTCCCTCATCTCATCTGCTGTTCACTTTCGTAGCGGAATGACTTGGGGATAAGAAACACATTTTTGTTATTTTCCATAGGTTAGCAGACACTTGGTTGCACCATATCTTCTACTATGTTCAAAATATTCTTAAGCACATCCCATCACTGTTCAAGATCTTCAATTCAGTTTCTAGACTTCCAAAGCAAAGGAACTTGACTCAGGCCCATGAAGAAAACCTCTTTTCAAGATGTGCTCCTGGCATTTATTTGGCTACTTTGTATTTTATGCAAGTTCAAGCTTCGTAAGATCTCCACTGTAACAAGATGAAACTGAAATAACAGACTTCTAATCATTAAGTAAACAACCAAAAATATTGCATTTTTCTTGCGGCATAGCAAATACTGAGACCTGGTTTTTACAGCTTGGCTAATCTCTACATAAGAGAAACAGCAATACTGCAGATAGGTTGTCCAGTTTGCTCTTAGATTTCTCAGTAGGTTTCTGAAGACTAAGCAACCAAAACTTTTGCAGCATTACTGCTTTTTTTCCTCTGCTCTTTAGATCACAGTAGTAACAGAACTAGAGAAATTAGAGAAATTTCTTGCATAAAACTGCATCTTCTGAAATTCATAACAACTGTCCTATCACAGGCAGGGCATACAGGCAGTCCTTGCTCATATGGCTTACCAAACACTTAAAAACATCTTTTTGTTCACTGATGTTGTGACTGTTACTGTTTCTAAGCTGTATACCAGTCCTATAATATTTAAGAGCTTCAACATACTAATGAAGACTCTTTCAAAGACAGCCAACCGACTGATATATTTCTATAAGCACTGAGCTACTATATAGATACATATATAAAACCCAATAGTAGTATTTTACATTGTGAGGTAGTATTTTATATCATGAGGTTATAAAGCCCATACAGACTACAAGAGATACTAGAAACATCACATTACAGCTAGCTTCAGTTCTTGGTCAGTGATGTATACATGCAACCTAATGAACACACCAGAATCTGACCTTAATGGGACCTTAGTTGATTTGATTATAAATGAAAAAAATTACTAGCTTCTATAATGCTTAAGAAAGTTGCTCTTCTCTCTGTACTAATGCCATCACTTACCAATTCAAATTCCTGTGTTGCATTTACACTTCTTTCTAATTAATCTCACATTTATAAGCCTGCCCAAAAGACTAACTTCAGATCTTCAGAAACATTCAAAACCAGTGACTTCAACAGCACCTTCCTAAGAAATAATTCTTATGCTTCACTTATGTAGTTAAAAAGAAGAGAAAAGAAAGGTAATTAACCAATGTATTCGTCACCAGCAATAAAGACTCCTTTATATAAGGGTATATACAATGAAATGACAAAAAGGAAGTAATTAACAAGAAGTAAAGCACGTATCAATTCATGTACTTATCAGACCCACAAGACTGAAATCTTTGGAAGTTCATTTACAACTAGGGTAGCAACCAAATAGCCATACATACATTGATTTGATAAAAATTTAATACAAAGAATAACCTCAAAAAATCTAAAAGCTTACTCCAATTTGGTTTCAAATATTTATATTTTCTAATAAGTTTTAACTTATTAAATAATTCAGAGTAAATGTTTACAAGTAAATTATTAGATTTTCTTTTGTTCCCTCTCCTCAAGACGCATGCACAAGAAAAAAAAAGGTGCTCAAGAATACAAAAATATAACAGAAATTCTATTACCTTGGATCTAAGATTTCACCAACAATTTCTTGCAGCTTGTCAATAAAATTAACGAAGTTTGACAGTCCCTTTACATGGACTCTTAAAGGATCAAATAATGAAGATGCACAGCCTCTTCCTCCAAGTTCTACAGTTCGGACAAAAGATGTTGCCATCTATTAGGAGAAATATTCAGAAATATAAAACTGTAGACATATGCAAAAATGTACACATGTTGAAGTGAGCCTGTCCTACAGATTTGCAAACATTGTATAACAGCTGGTTGATAGCAGAAATAATTTAAGTGAAATCAATAAAATATCTCTTTATGGCAAGCTTTGTACACGTCACCATAAATATTTGCAAGATCAATACTTATATAGTGCAGCAGTATAAAAAAACCTACAAGTCAAAGAGAAAATGATGCAGCTAATTTGATATTTACATTGGCCTTTTCACAGCTTAGAAAAACTTTATTAACGCAAGGTATAGAATTTTTGTTGTTGTTGTTGCTGTTTAAACACTCATGCTGACATGACAAAAAGTACTCTTATATTCAGAGGGCTGTCTATGACCTAAGAACATTTTAACATAAGCATGTAAAAGTTGACTTCAGTAGTATATCTATTTTCAGAGGTGCAAATAAAAATAATGTATACTCAAAGCTTCCGAAAAGTTGGGACAGTTAAGGCTTCTATCATGACAGGCACCCAATTTTGAAAGTTTCCATATATTTTTGTATGCTATAAAGACACTGAAAACAAGAGATGTCCCAAAAGCAGTACACCTTAGAGGACAACCCCTCAAATTTTAAGGCAACAGTCAGAATAAAAAGCTTAGCAGTTCTCCAGAAAGGTGAAAGTAAAGATAACAATCCAATACACTCGACAGATGCAGTAATACTAATTCTACATAAAAATTTTAATTTCAGACTATACAGCTAAATCATAAAGCTCTTAGGACTGGAAAGAGTACAACTGGAATTACTCTAGCAAAGAAAGCAAACCTGCCAGTATTCCTGCCTTTGTGCTAAAGATTTCCTGTGGATCAAGTACAGTTCATAGGACCTTGCCTTCCCAATGGAAAATATTCTGGCTTTGCAACATTTCTACAAGACACAGATGCCAGAAAAGACAACTTCTTTACACGGTAGAGAAGTTTCCCCTCTGGCAACTGTGAGGAAGAGGTAATAAATCCAGTCCAAACACGTACTTTTTTTATACAATGTTAACAGAGCATTAGGAGTTGGAGTAATTAATCCTGGAACTGAGATTTCACAAATTTTCCATATTTATTCAACCATAAAAATCTGAAAATGCAGCTGCTTCAGTAACTGTTACATACCCATATTGTTTTTCCTTGGTCTGCTGTTGTCTGCACTGAGGCCACTGTCCACGCAAACTTCGATTATTTTGAGAGAGACTACAAGTGTTCTTTGGAGAAAGAATTCTTATGCATCTTATTCCAACTTTGAGATGCTCTGTGCTGACTATAACTATTGTAAGTATAAATGCACCTCACATACCAAACTAGATTCTTTAGCAACAAGCCTCTGTGAGCACTGCACATTGATGCTGTAGCTTTTTATATTCCTATAGAAGGGCATTGAGGAAAGAGTATACCACTGTCTTGAGGGTTTTTTTCCAGTTCTGTGCCTTTGAGAATAAAATGAGC
>NW_009637933.1:0-615 GCF_000690535.1 Cariama cristata | reverse complement strand
AGTCATATCTTGAAGAGTATTTCAAGACTGATCAAGCTGTAAATGACTGGAAGGAAAGCTTTACCCTCCCCAAATTCTGAGTCAAAGCTGAAAATACTGCAATACTGCCCTTCTAGTGTACAGGGCAGCGTTTTATCACCAGGTTGCTCTAAGAAAAGCAATTTGTACACCAAAATACTTTAGCTTCCAGATATCTCAAGTTTAACAAATGCACAGAAAAATGCTGGTTTACTATTTAACCAAAATACTTAGTTACAGTACTTTAACTGAAATGCATTGTAATGCATTGTTAGTGGCTTGGTTTTATTAACATAAATAAATACCACAAAGCAGTATTAAACACAACCTCATTGCTGTATCGGGTTTGCGTGGCAAGGCTTTGGTAGCAGGGGGGCTACAGGAGTGGCTTCTGTGAAGCTGCTGGAGACTTCCCCCATGCCCAATGGAGCCAAAGCCAGACAACTCCAAGACAGACCCACAGCTGGCCAAGGCCGAGCCTATAAGTGACAGTGGTAGCACCTCACGTATTTAAGAAGTGGAAAACAACCTGCAAAATAGCAGCCAGAGAGAGGAGTGAGACTATATAAGAGGAGCAGCCCTGCAGCCCCCCGGTGA
>NW_009637932.1:0-219 GCF_000690535.1 Cariama cristata | reverse complement strand
CGTGAGCGTGGGAACCATCCCACGCCTCGACGCGTCTGGTCTGCGCTGCGGCTGCTCGGAGGCCCAGGGTGCCCGATGCAAATTGGTGCAAGGCCGGTGCTGGAGTACAGGTTTTATTTAAACCAGCACTGAGAGCCCCCTCCGGCAGCCGTGCCGGCATGGGGGGTGCTTGTGTCCTTCGTGGGAGCCTGTGCTGCCATCCTGTCCGCATGCATCAAC
>NW_009637931.1:0-242 GCF_000690535.1 Cariama cristata | reverse complement strand
AGATGTCACCGCTGAAGGGAACGGGGGGTGACACCGGGTGGTTTAAGGTCAGGTCGATCCCTTTGCTGGTGATTTTTTTCAGGGGAGCTTGGATGGAGCTTGGGTGGCAGGATTTGGCCCCTTGGGTGGCAGGATTTGGCCCCTTGGCCCCAGATTTCTAGGCCAAGAAGGATGGTGCTGGGGCAGGAGGGATGGTGCCAGGGTACAGGGCCACCCTAGGCAGCCCCGATCTGGGATGTTAA
>NW_009637930.1:0-329 GCF_000690535.1 Cariama cristata | reverse complement strand
GGGGAGCACCCATGGGTGCTAACAGCAGCTCTGCCCTGCCCTGCCGTCTCCCACCCATCGCAGGCAGGGGAATTACCGAAGACAGGCTGGAAGAAAAGCCTGCTCCAGCCATGACCCAGATTCCCCTCCAGCCTGATCCCTCGCTGAAGCCATAATCCTTGGAGGGCTTCTGGTCCGGTGTTGGTTTGGTTTTTTTTTCCCTTTTTTTAAAAAAAAAAAAAAAATACATCCCTGCGCGTTGCCATGGCGACGAGGGTGATGCTATAATTTCAGCATTATAGACTTCAGCGTGAGAACAGGAGGGAGAAGGTGGCGGAAATACGGCCGAG
>NW_009637929.1:0-15031 GCF_000690535.1 Cariama cristata | reverse complement strand
ACCCAAACCATTCTGTGATTCTGTGATACAAAGAGAGCTGCACTATCACCATTTAATTAAAAAAAATTTTACCTGGTGCTATTTTTGTAGGATTCATGTTCAGAGAATACGTTGGATTGGCCTAAGAGCCTTGTGCATCTAAATATTCTGTGATTCTATGATTCTAGAAATGTCTGTGATGAATGAGGTAGACTTGGGTATGTACAGAAGTATATATTTGATCTCCTGGGAACTTTAATAGAGTTTTTTTTTGCTTGTGTATTCTGTCTAGGTCACTGAATACAGAAATGCTGGATTTCAATCCTGAAGTATGTACCTCTTAGGGTTTTTTCTTGGAATTCTTTTGTGAAATGACAAAGGGTTAAATACAAAAATAATCTGATTTGTCTTCAGTTCTGCTGTCAAGTAATTACTCTGCTTGTGACTCTCAAGTTAGATATGCAAAAATTACATAATAGCTTATATAGCTGATCAATGTAACTGGTTTTCATCCTTTTGATTTTGGTGGGAGAAACATATTAAAACACATACACATAAAAAGAGGTTTCCTTAAGTTTTAAAATCCTGGTCACTTGGTTCCAGATTTAACTGATATAACTGAATAACGCCTGAAAGAACAAATAGAAGGGGAGAAGTAAGGTATGATAGGACATGTCTGTATTTGTGCAGTAAATTTCATATGAATGAATACCAGCAGAACCCTCACAGGGAAATCAAACCATCATCCCATAGACTGGGAAAGAGGATTCTCTCTCCAATAGATAAACTGGGAACACTTTATTAAATCAAGAGCATTTCCATCAGAATCTTTCCCCACCAGCTGTGCACTACTGGCACATATGCATGTTTACATTCTTCTCATATATATGCATTAAAATCCAAAATCAAGTTGATAGATGCTACAATAATTACAGGGAATGAGATGAGTTCGAGAATATCACTGGTGATTTTTAATAGTCTGTGTGTAATTATTTCTCTTTGGGGCACACTTTGTGATTGCCTAAGGTCCTTTCTAGCCCTATTTTCTATGATTGTACAGTTAAATGCTATCCAAAATGTGTTCTTAAAATATAGAAGATTTGTATGTGCTTATTTAGATAGTATCTGACAAGCAGAAAAATCTGTACATAATAGTACTGAATTATGGCTGAATTGCCCTGGTACTTAGTGTAGTAAGTACGACCACACACACATAAGTATACATAACAATATGGCATGATAAGTATACGCAAATTAATATTTTCAGGCAGCTACAAATTTGTACTTAAGCTGTTTGTGGCTGACTGATCTTATATATAACTTGATATTGTAAATAAGATTTAATGAAAAGGTTGAGATTTTTTAGCATGTGTATATTTCTAATGGAGTATTTTCATATGTTAGTTATTATGGTATGAAGATGAGGACTGCAGAGTACTGTTGTTTTGGCACAATAGATGATGTAAGTGGAGTAGACTTATGTTATAATTTTTATTTTAAATAGTTAATGACCTAAGTTGTAACTGTAAAGGAAACTTTAAAAGATCAAGAAGAATCGAGCAGACCTGATCTTAGTGCACACCAGATGTACTTCAGAGAGGTTACTTCACTGATTACATCTGTTTGACACTATCTAAAAAGCAAGTTCCATACCAAATTTGTGAATGAATTAAGTTTAAAAACTGAGAAGTGAGGTTCCTATGCTGTATAAAATACATGTTCCTAACATCTGTGCTATACTGTACCTAGAACTGCTGTTGAGATTTCATTCCTCCTTGTTCCAATATGAAAAAGATAATTTTCTTTTCTATCATCATCTTCTAATTGGTCTAGTTTCATTATACCAATGTCAGTGTGCTAAGGTAGAAAATATATGTCCAGTTTACCTTAATTATAGTGATAAAAATCATATTAACAGATTCACAGAAATTAAAGTCTCTTTTCTCTACTTCTGAACTTAATTTTGTGCTGTTGAAAGTCTTATATCCTGTGAATCATGGGAAACAGTAGGGAATTTTAACCAGTCAGGTTTTCTCTTCTAATAATTTCTGAAAGGAATATGAAGTGATCCATATGAAATGTTGATACCCCAGCATCATACTAGCAGACCTTATAAGACAGCATGTTCAACTACATCTGTAAATTAGCTAATATACATTTATATAAACAACATTTTAGTACAGAAGAAAAATGTTATATTTTGTGAAAAGACTGGCGTGGCTTCTGAATGCTAGTGGAGACAATGAGTCAGTAAATTGTAGTACCTTATTGCCTTGGGTAATTTTTATTTCATCTCTGACACCGACTGTAAGTGAAACAAGTTTGTTGTTTATATGCGAAGCCATAATGTCAGTTTTTCTGTATTAGACCAAAAGGGAGTAAATTCCCAGTGGGTAATTGCTATTTGAAATCCTTTTGTCATCATTTCAACACAAAAAGTAGAGCTGAAAACACAACTGATCTGATTCCTGAAAATCCTGAAGGAAAGCCTTAGCTACAATTTATACTTTACAAGGTATACCTTTCAGGCTCTTGACCTCTTGGATTATATATTCCCTCTGTTAACTGATGAGGCTCTCAAATGTGGCGAGCTAGCTACCTAGGGATAGGCTCTGGCTGGAAAAGAAAACCTGCATGCCAAGTCTCTTATAGCTATCAAAACAAAAAGCACAAAATTGTTCATTTGAAATCCTACTGTTCTCTGCAGAGCAGAAGGGCTTTTGAGAAAGCATCTCCACCCCTTTGAGATACCCAAAATCACTCCTTAGAGTAGGCATCTGCAGCCATTCTTACAGATGAACAGGGCTTACTGTTTTACTTTAAAATGCGGCAAAAGGACAGAATAGTGGTGGTGATGTTTTATTTTGTGGGTAAAGCACTTGTCAGACAGGAGGTAAACTTAGTTCCTGTGTTTCCCTTTTTTTTTCCCTCTTGGATAACACTGCTTAGTATGCACCTCTGAGTGTAAGACATCTACTTGGTGATGGATGGCTGTGACTCTCCTCAGGCTGTGAAGGATCTAAGTCCAACACTTTCTGGGTGGCACTTTAGTATTAGGATGAGGTCTTTTGGAAAGTTAGTGATTGCAACTGCTTTTTACATTGTACTTACTTGTTAGGTGCTGAGGGAGAACAAAAAGTGAAAGAACAGGATTTAGAAGGAGAAAAAAAGAATATACTTTGTGCATACTTGTATTTCTCCTCTCTGATAACTCTTGAATGTTAAGAAAAAGCAGTATATATTGGAACACGATATGTATGCTAAATATATATTTCAGTGGTATTTGGCCGTTGAAGTTATAACTAGCAAGAAATACCCAACACTGCTGGAAAACTTAAAAAATAAAAGATGTTCTAGAATACGAGAGCTAGCAGCAGAGACCAGGATACTAAATGAAGCAAGTAAAATCAACAATTTAAACAGGAGGTGCTGAATTGACTGAACACTGTGAAAAGAATCGGGGTTTATATTTGCACCTCACACTGAACCTGTGTTCAAGCTTTAACCTATTGCTTTTCACATCTTACAACTGAAGCCTAGGCTTGAGCATCTCTCAGTATAAGCCCTCAAAACCACTAACTCATCCAAATTCAGATGGGTCCTGAAGATTGGTCCTACAGCAACAGTAATGTCTATGAACAAGTTAGACCAAGGGCTATTTAATCTAGGTGCTTTTGTTCTCAGACAGTTACTAACTATTTTTGCTGTGAACTGTCTCCTATTTCCTACCAAACTCATTTACAGGGTAATGAAGGGTTTTCAGTCTTCCAGTACTTGTCCATCTCTTCACACACTTTCAAATGTCTATAAAAGCACTAAAAAAGCAATCTCCTTAAAACTGAAATGACCTTTGCATAAAATTGATAGCAAAGTGCTGGCTATGTAGCAAAAGACAAAGAGAATCCCCTTCCTTTTTGACAAACAAAGGCTAGTTGAAAAACTTACAAGTCACTTTTCTCTCGCTCCTCCATGTAGATAACACAGCCATAACTGATTGTGTGGACCCCTTGCAGTCATTAAGCAATCTGTTAACCTGGTATTAAATGGAAGAGCAGAGAGGAGGGTTGGTAATGCATTGAAGGTATTAACCAGGTACTTGTGAAATTAATTTTACAGGTTAGACTCAAGGCTGAACATCACAGTAATTGGTTAAGTATATGTAAAAAATAGTTATTAGAAAGCAGTTTCAAATGCAATCTGAGGAATTCAATTTTGTTTTCTTTATAACATTAACACAGATACAAAAGTAGCTGGGAGTATGGAAATGGAGTGGATGCCTACTAGATAGATTCCCCTGTTTCTTTGAATGGGAAACCTGAACAGGAAAAATTAGGAACTTCTGCAATGCATTGAAATAACTATAAACTATTTGAATGCCATCGAATGAATAGGTAAAATCAAGTTCCACATACTTAAATGCAGAATGCTTGGAAAAAGAAAAAGAATGATTTTTTTTCCTGTTTTTCAAAAGAATGTTAGTATGATTTCAAAGTCATATCATAAGGATGATATGACCTTCATTTAATCTTTTGTGATCAAATATCAGTTATGCTGCAATGCAGCAAATTACAAGGCAATTTCTGACTCTTGCTTTTAGACAATAAGCTGGTGTAGAAGAAAAATAGTTTCTGTGGATGGGAAGGATCCAAGTTGTCCTTCAGGTGTGCTGAGCCTCGATTACATTTATCCCAGATACCAGGCTTGCTCCCAGGAGCTCTGATAGTGAGAAAATGATGTTCACTCACTCAGATTCCTGATGCTTCTCCTTTCCTGTCTTATAGATTGTTTTCAAGCAGTTTTCCCTCATCTTCTAGATTGCTCCTCCCTTCTGAGCACTCTCCGTAGACATACCTGTTCCTTAATACCCTCAGTGAGGAGGGGATACAACAGTTTTTTTCTCCATTGTGTGGTTTGAACTCCCATCGTATGGATCCTTCGTTACATGATATTATACCTTTTTTTTGACAGGACCTCTTTTTCAATGTACAGGACAGATGGTGCTCTCTCACTGAGATGCTTTTCAGTCTTCTGATTTACTATGCAGTTAACGTGAGTCCCTAATCCTCACTTACTGTCTGCTGCTCAAAGGAGGTTTAAATGCAGGAAGAAATGGTCCTGGGGAGTGGCAATGAAGGAGGTTCTTCCTATTGCTTTACTAACTATAGATCCTGAAAGATACTTAGAAAACTTTGAAAGGTATAGATGAAGAGGAAGAAGCATGTCAGAATGAGGAAGGTTATGAGCTGCCTGCAGAACTGGAGTCTGTCTTTATTTCTGCTGCAAAATTCTTTTTATATGTAGCTACTGACTTTCTGTTTGTTATTTTCGCCACTCTGAATTTTTCAGACAACCAGCTGAGGCAAAGAGAACTCTCTGAAGACTGCCTGAAGAACCTAGTATGGAACTTTCCTATATAGTAATTCCCGTAGTGTCACTTGTTTTTTTCCTTGCATATTACCTTTATTCAGTCTCAAATCTTGGGTAGACCATCTTTCTTGGGTAGAATTTGAGCAATTTGTGTGCTTGCGTTCTTTCACAAATCTTACTTGTGTAGACTGAGGAATTTCCTTGTGTGCTTTGTATTTTTCAGGTTGTGGCAGCCCTTTCTTATTAGATATATTGGACCTATTGCAAATATGCTACACACAAAATACAGGGAACATGTGCGCAGCATTAATTACATTTTTAGGGGGGGGTTAACAGCAAGGAAACAAGGAAATGTCCAAGGTGTGAATGTCACACAACAGTACAGTACATGATCTGTAGAACAGATGCTTCCTGAAGAATCATCCTTCTTAACAAATGGCTTTTTCTGTCACTGTGCAGAGTGTCAGATCTATTTGTTTCAGAATATGATTGTCTACTATATATCTCTAGGTTACAAACAGAAATGTTGTAGCTCATCTTGCTTTCAGTACTGCTGCCTGTTCATGCTGCCCTCCTATATTTAGTCAGCACTTTATGGCACAATTTATGAAATGGATATTCTATGCATTTTTAGATTTGCTTTTAAAGGGGGAAATGTCTTATCCTTTAAGAACTTTTAGCATGGGTCTTTTTATCATGGGTCATTATTTCTAGGTAAACTATTAGCCTATGTTCTGAATAGGAATTTTTAACATTAGTTGAAATGTTAAAATACCTGCTCACTGACTGAAGGATACATTCAGGTATGTGATCACTGCAGTCTTTCTCAAAGCAAATCCTTCTTCATTTGATATTCTCCTAGCTAAAGTCATAATGGCATCAACTTCGGTGTTACAGGTGAATCAAAGGTCTTTTTATTGTAGCATAGCAGTCACTGCTCTTATTTATTCTTATTTTCAGGAACTGAAAGCTGCTAACTATTCTATTGCATAGAATACAATACCTTTAAATATTTAGTCTATAAAGAGATGATTTCTATCAGGCTAAAATCTGTTCAGAGGGAGTATTTTGACTGGGCTTTGTGGATCTTTTCAGGCTACAATGTTTTCCTCACTCCTTCTCCCTTCCATACTTCTTCACTGCTTGGGACAGAAGCTAATATTCTGGTTCCATATTAAACCAATCTGAATCAGACTCCTTAGCAGAAGCCATATGTCTCTAGGGCTGCAAAAGTAAGATCTGTACTTGTGTCTTAGTCCCTTTCTGGAGTATTAAAATATGACTATGTCATGATACCTAGTGGCCTTTTTTCTAATTTTTTGAGATCTGTACATGTATTTGAGGCAGAACATCTGTTATATCTTTCTGTCTTTTGTATGTGGAGCAGAAATGCGTTTGCCTTACTAATCCAAGACAGTATGTTTTGCGTACCAGAGTTTCAGTTCTCTAATGTTGCGGTAAAGCCACCTACAACCTTTTCCTTGTCTGTACAAGTGGGAGTTGGAAGAAGTAGGTTAATTCTCAGCTCAGCCACAGAAATGCCTGTACAATGTTAATGAGCCAGTTACCTTACTGAGCTTCAGTTTCCAAATATGTAAAACAGAATATTATTAACTGCTCATCTCAGATTCAATAACAATTTTAAAAGATCATGAGATTTTGAATTGCCTTTTTCCAGAAGTATATGTGACTAACAAAGCTTTTTGGAGAATTTATTGCTAAGTTGAGCTGACCTTTCTCACCTTAGTTATGTCTGCATTAGCAACAATTCTGCCTACAAGAGATTTGCAGAGTGAAACGGTTGGTGATGAGGGCCTCATATTTAGACTAAAAGGGTTTATTTTGGACTGGCTTTAGTGTGAACCCATGGAGCAAATGATCGGAATGCAGTAAGCTAGCTGCTGGATCATATCTTCTCCTCCAGTTTCAACTGAAAGAAATGCATTTATTTGCTCCAAGACCACTCCACAATGTAACTTAAAAACACAGTAAGCGTGGGTGGTTAGCACATTCAAAAGTACAGTGCTGAAGCAAAGTGGAACAGTAATGTAATTGCAGCCTTAGCCTATTGCAGGAGAATCATATTTGAATAGAGCATTTTTTTTCTATGTTCTTACAGAAATAACAAACAGTATAAATTCCACCCACTAATAAAAAGACCTGATTGAGGGTATTTGGTTCTCTTGGACCAGTCAGACCAGTCATCTGTGATTGCTTCCAACAGTCCCTCTCCCTCAAATTCCCAACCTTGTTCTGGCAATGGATTCATTCTCCAAATTTTCTTAATGACAATTTTGAAAGGAATTTTTTGAAGGATTCCCATTTTTCCAGTCACTTCTTTTATCTCTCTTCACTCCTTTAATTAGGTCATTATGAAGTAAGTAAAAATCTTGTGCAGGACAGAAGCTGTAGTTGCTTTATAGTTCTGTGTCACAGGTGAAACTTCTCCTTTGGAGAAAACTATAATGAATAAGGAACAAAAATCACCGCAGCTGCTTGTTTTGAACATAGAGAAAGCAACAGAACTGTAGGCTCCAGCCTGGTGAAAAACACACAGAGAAGAGCCTCATGACTTTCACAATCATAATAAAGGCTGAAAGTGAGGCAGCGAAGAAGACCTACAATGAAATCCAAAATATGTCATTTGCAGACAATGACTCCCCCTCAACCGTGAGACCATTTTGTGAATACTTTCATGAGGATAATGAGGTAGGAGTATGGTATTTCATAGAAATTTTATAAAAACATTCTGTCACACACACAGAAAGGAACTGAAAAGTATATTCATATATTTCAATGTGTCTGTCTTGGAATACTGACTGGAGTATAACAGTAACTAAGCATTCATCAGCTTGCACTTAGGGTTCCAAAGTAGTCCAAATCTTGTGTTTGAAACAGTCAAAATGTGTATGTGAAACTGTGCAGAAAATTACAGTAGTAAATTTATGTATAAACTTTAAATAAAATGCTCTGACTGAGTAATCTCTAAACTCCAATCAGTTCTACCTCAGTCTGGGCAGAGTGACAGATACTGTTTTTCAAACAGGATCCATTCTAGTACCATAATGCAGAACAAACTAAATCTGTTCATTTTTAAGTAGAAAGCCAGCAGATTGTTCATACAGGTTGTTGTCTGACTAAATAAATAAAT
Source organism: Cariama cristata (assembly GCF_000690535.1). Classification (NCBI taxonomy): domain Eukaryota; kingdom Metazoa; phylum Chordata; class Aves; order Cariamiformes; family Cariamidae; genus Cariama; species Cariama cristata. Next base: position 6,534 of record NW_009637929.1, on the reverse strand, counting down.
TTCAAAAAGTATTATTAATACATGTTTCAATAGACCAAATAATAATAATAATAATAAAAGGCTTAAGGGCACATGTTTGTATACACATGTATATTCTACTAATAGCCTTGAGCCTGGTTTTACAAAACACGGTTATAAGCGGTTATTCCTTCACTAATACAAAAAAAAGAAAAAAAAACCCTCACCATAATGCCATGCTTACTTGTCAGATGCAATCCTATAAAGCTTAGTGCATAAACATGCTAATGAACTCTTCATACATATTCCTGTTAGAGCAAACATATGTAAAATTGTTAGCACAACTGCATAGATTGTTTAGACGTAAAATTAAAAGAGACTTAATTCTGCCTCCTTGCATGTACCTGGAATGGCAGGATTATCCTAAGGGGTTTTTTTTCAGTGCTTCACTTGTTCATCTCTTCATTCTAATTACCTGAAACAACTGTAGAGAGAGCAAGGAACTGTGTTTGAAAATAAAACAAGCTGCTAATGCAGATTGCCATCGTTCATGCAGTGGAAGCTGCAGTTGATGTCTCAGGAGCAGTTGATATGAATATTAGTTATTACAGTATCAAGATTTATGCCATAGTCAGCATAATACAACTAGAACACAAAAATTTCCAAGCATCAACACTTACAACCAAATTCATTCCACATTTGAATAGTTTTTTCAAATAATATAAAATATACAAGATGTTAAAAAATTAATTTTCACTTAATATGCCTTTCAAGAAGAGCTAATAAGACCAGCAGGTTCAAACTTTGTAAATGCTTTTTTATGCAATTAGATATCTTTCTCCTTATATCTATCTTTTTTTTGGTGACAAAACGATCGTTGCAATTTGTCAGGAATCTTCCAATAAAAACTAACTTACAGGTGCGGTGAAAAATTATTAATATTTTTTTGAGATCTGGCTAAATTCATCCTAACAAAAGGAAAATTCATTTTATCTGAAAGCTATCAGTGTGTGATGGTTTCCAACACCCATTTCTGAGCTAAGATGATGCTGGATGTGCCACTCCCACAGACTCCACCAAGAGCCATCTCTCCATAGTGTCAATTGTGGCAGTTAACAAGCTCCCTCAGGAGTCCATCTCTCCTAGGTGTGGGTACCTGGCCTTATTAACACACAAATGGTTGTCTGGGGTACATTCTTCCCACGAATGCACACCGGGCTTTGTTAACATTAGAATGATTTTCCTCCCTTCTTTCCTTTCTTCGAAACAGTATGTAAGTGTGGTCTCCACAACCACTTGGCAGAGAGCAAGAGAACAGAAGGGGGAACTCTGCCCAAAGGATCTCTCCTTGTGATCACAGCTAACAAAGTTTCTGTCTGGCCTGTCTTAAATTGTACTTGCGTTATTACACACCAGGAGTCCTGAGGTTATTTCACATCATCTCTTTAATTTTCCATATTGGGTGGTACATATGTGGATGTCACATACGGGGGTGGCTTTCTAACCATTTCTACAAGACACAGACAGATTTATTAAAAACTGAGCAGTTGACAGCATGTGTATGAATACCATTAATTCAGTAAAAATCCTGAAATGTAAAGTTGCTTGAATGTTGAGCATTCTAGCTGAAGAGTTTTATTATTGCTTTGCGAAAAGTTATGTATGTATGTTTGCACAGAGTACAACTTTGCAGATGGCTAAAAATATAAGGTATTCTTGATACATTACATATTAGTGCTACTGTGTTGTCTGGAAAAAGTCTAGAAAACAGATCTTTGGGTTCAAACATCGTCATTTACACAGTTTTACAAAGAAGCTACATTCCACACCTTGTTTCTCTTCCTAGTAGGAAAAATTTTGGCTACACTTGCGTAGAATGAGAAAAATGAAAATCATAATTTAGGTTGAGCTTGGGAAAACCACAGCTATGACAAGAAATTCTGTTAATTAAAATCTAAAACTAGAATATCTTTGGCATATAAATGTCATTGGATAAAATAATGTGCTTGTATTTGTTCTTAATTTCTTTACTGATAAGAAGTACAAAATATTTTAATTCCTGATATCACTGGGATAACATGCAAAGTGCAAGGTGTGGGTTGTATTAATTTTTTTTTTAATTAATATCATTGTTGCTGGTTGTGCATTCATATTCATTATCTCAACCAACAAGCTGAGATAGTGTTTCTTTTATGTATTCCATACAAATACTCTTTGTCTTGGGTGGCAGCTGTGGTATTGTAAGAGGGGGAGAAGAAAGATGATAGCTCAGAATTGTAAACCAAAGCGTACATTAAGAAGAAAGAGAAAGCACAGTGAATGAAGTTGTATCTCCCTCTGCTCGGCTGAAATGAGATCATCAGTTACATGGGTAATTAAAATTGCAAGAGTCTAAGATCATGTATGACCAGTAACCTTCACAGGTTAGGTTCACGGATTACGTTAACTTATAAATTGTTTTGCTCTTATCCTTTTATATGCAAAACTTGGTTCTGCCTTTCCAGCAATACATTGCTTCTGTGACTCCTAGGAGAAGGAATTACATTTGATGGTACCTTAGATTATTTTACATTATTATCTGACCCTCTGCTATCTTATCACTGCCTTCTATTACTGTTACAGGTTCTGTCACTTCTTGGCTTTGGACTTCAGAGTGTCAATCTGGAGACCAAACATTTTGCTAGGGAGCTGTGCCAGTGAAGAGCAAGGATCAAAGATACATAGTAAACAGAACAGATTGCTCAGTGTCTATGTGGTTAAGCTGACTAAGTGCTGTTACTACAACTCTCTTTTTTCTTTTTTCTTTTTTACTGTTGCTAATGCAGAATCATCAGGGCAAAAATTTCAATTTTCCATTGTAAATACACATAGGAGAAGCTGAATTTGTATAGGGGACTGATCTCTTTTCAGTGTGAGATCCAGGCAGCTTAAAACCCCATGCTGCTCTGTTGTTTACAGTATTATTTTCATGTCTGGCATCTGCTCCAATTCATCTCAGTCTAAAACTGTCCCTTTTACAGGTTTTCATAGTTATTGTGAAGACATTTTCATTTTCTATTCTGTTACAGAATGGTGTAATATATAAGCAGGATTCATAGAATTGACAAATTGTGTATTTATCTGTCTATCTTCAGTCTATCTTCAATGTGTAGTAGGAAAACTAAGCATATGGCCTTTCACACAGAGTGGACATCTCATGAAGTACAGATGTAGTCACATACATAGTTGAGAAAAAAAGTGGCATAACCAAACCTATCTTCTGATCAAATTCAATTGTTATGAAAATAAAATACTTCATACTAGAAGAGCAATCATAGGACAAAACAAAGGTACAGAAAGTTTTGATAAACAGCTGTCTATAATAGGAAAATGTAGGAGAATAACCTGTAAAGGAAATGTCAAATCAAGCATGCAAAAGAGGATTAGTTTTATTCAAACTTGTAAGATATTTCTATCAAACTCAAATGGCCTATATCTTTGACAATAGTGTTAATTTACTCCCACAAGGCACAAGCCTTTTACTGATATCCATTATGAATGAGCATTTAAGAAGCAAGAATACAACACCGTTATAAATTTTTCCACAGTAAAATGAAATAATGATTTTTTGGGGTAAGACTTCTGAGAATTAAAATTTAAGGGTAAAAAGAAACAGAGGTGGTCTGGGTTGGCAAGAAAAGTGTGCAGGATGATGCAGGCAAGACAGACCTTGTAATCAATAGACCGGACCCTATCAAAGTGTATAAATACGTAATGGGAAGATGTACATTCTCAGTGGTGCCCAGAGACAGGACAAGAGAGAATGGAAGCTGAAAACGAAACTCGTTTTCTCGGTGTTAGTAGTTAAGATTGGCTGAGCTGATCTAAGAGTTCATCGACACCAAAACAGTAAGCTCACACCAGTCTCCTCCTGTCCCACTGCCAGCTGCCTGGACTTATTTCTTTGTGCTGGGGGCAGTTTTCAGGCACCTACATAAACTAGTAGGTAACAGCATCAGATCAGCTTGGGGCTGGATGAGCACCAGGGCAGAGTACCTGGCAAAAAGAAGGGCGTACCATGTCCTTTTTAGTTAGCAGCAAGCTATTAGATCAGTTCAGTATCTTATTTGAGATGTAGGCATAGAAAATTGCAGAGCCTCATCTTTATGAGCAATACAGCCTGTGTGTAGTATCTCTAGAGAGTCAGTAACACAACAGGAATCATAAGTTTAATAGAATACATTTGTGGTATTTAACAGATTTGTATTGGGTACATTTGATTTGATGAGAAGCAGGCCCAACAAAGTAAAAAAGGAATAAGAATACAAGGTGCGTTCATCAGTGGCACCCGCAAAAGATGTTTGGCTGTCCACCACTGATTAGATGTGAGACCCCTTTAAGCATGAATAGCACCTAGATGCAGACAAAGACATCAAGAATATTTGTATGTTGGTCCTAGCACTGAAAACAAACAAGCAGGATTAGGAAGACATGAAAGTCACTCAGACACAGGGAGTGGGTATGGTAGAACTGATCCACAGAAATCAGGTCATGGGATCTGAAAGCTGACACATGCCTTGAGAAGAAATACCAGATTCAGAACTCGCAGCATAGCTGAGGGCTCTGTCTGTCTGGATCCCTGATGCTGGATCCCTGATGCTGACTTCTGGGATAAGTCTCTAGTGAAAGGCTCTGCTTGAGTTAAATCATATTGGTTTTTTTCTATTTGGAAAACATCAGGAAAACAGTGTTTAGCATGAATGCTAGCCTTTGAATGCCACTAAATATATCTTTTCTGTGGTCAGCTGTTAATCTTAGCTGTAGCTGAGGGAAAAGTAGATCTTGAATTGGTCAGTTGAAGGTTTCTCCATAGACAAATCCCGCTCAGGCACCGCATGGCGTCTGTGCCTTAGAGACTAAAATGCTGGTCTTCTAACTAACATTGCTTTAAGGAATGAAGTATGAGGGCTGATATAGCCATGTGGTAAGCTTCAGGAAAGTGTTGTTTCTGGTAGGTGCTAATGTTTTCTACAAAATACCGAAAAACTTCTAAAAGTAACTCTGGGCAAATCCCGAAATGTCACATTTTGCCATTGACTTCAATTAGATTATAGCCAAGTCCTGGGAAATGCAGCATTAGAAAAAATTTCAGATGCCTCACAGACCTGAAACACACAGTTGATGGTCTATATCGGAGGATTTAAGCAACTCATACATGAGATTATATTTAATCACAAACAGTGGTACTGCCTCAGTGTTTTCAGTAAAGCAGATGACAGTCTAGTTCCAAGTATGTAGTCGCTTCAAATGAGAGATATTGCTAAAACTCCAGCTCTGTTTCAATACAGCACAAGTCTATTGTCTTTCATAAATTTACACTGATGTATATAAGCGGATTGTGACATGAAATGAATAATGCATTTCAAAGTTGTCTTGTGCATTTAGTCAACACTTTTCCGTTCCTCCTGATTTTGGAAGCTTTCCTAGTCTAAGGCTGGAGGAATCACTGCGTTTATGTCCAGTTCCACCTGGAGAGGATGTTAGCACAGATTCTGTTAAAGTTTGTGTTACAGTTCATAAACAAGCATTAATGTAGGCTAAAATAATGGTAAACTAGGTTTCCAAGGCTGATGATTGCAAATTTCGATCAACTTCAGAAGTGAGTTTCCCTTTTAGTAATTTGAATAGATGAAAGGTGGAAGTTACTTAATAAACTGGAAAAAGTTGTCCAACCATAACAGTAATTAGTTCTTCTTGGTCAAAGGCTATTTGACTAGTCATTAATCTACACACTAATAGGCAGACATTCTCTGGCTTATTTTACATAAAGTGAGATTAGATGATCGTAATGGTCCCATGTAATATTCCATAAATCAGTGAGTATAACTGTTCTCTTAATCAATCTTGTCAGAAATAATCTCAATATACCTACAAATAAAATGGCATTTAATCAGAAAACATCTTCCAATGCAACTTTCATTTTTGATTATGTGAATTTCAGTTTTCTGTGAAAGCAATGTAATATAAGATAATTTACTGCCTCTTTCTCCAAGCCTTTTTCTCTGCATCTACATGGTTTATAATGCATTTTCGGTTTTGCTTCAAATGGGTTTGGAGTCTTCTTTTCAATACATATTGACGACTCTGCACAGAAGATGTTCTGACTTCTTTGAAATATTTGCCAGCAGTCTTTCAGTGAGGGATCAGAAACACCTATGCTGATAGATATGTAGGAAACATTTAAACTTCCCTTCTCTCTGGAAGACTTTCTCTTGCTTTCTGTTCTTGCCATTTTCCTGCTTTGTCACACATATTTTCAAGTTACTCCGTCCCCCCTGACTGAAATCTCAAATATTCACTACACATTGTTTTCTTTTCATCCAGAATGTTTCAGTTTATATATCTGAGCAAAAAATGAAAGAATTTGTCATGGTTTACCCCCAGCCAGCAACTAAGTACCATGCAGCCACTTGCTCATTCCTCTCCCCCCACCCCACTGGGGTGCGGAGGAGAACAGGAAAAAAGTAAAACCCGTGGGCTGAGAGAAGAACCGTTTAATAATTAAAATAAAACATAAAATAATAATAATAATAAATA
>NW_009637928.1:294-1951 GCF_000690535.1 Cariama cristata | reverse complement strand
GCGGAGGGTTTTTTTCCTTTAAAAAAAAAAGGGGGGAGGGGCGGAAGAAAGAGAGTTAAAAGGGAAGCTAACAGGTAAGTAAATGAACCTCCTCCTAATCCAGCTCCCAAAGATCTCAGTCGTACCGCAGTCGAGGTCAAGAAAAGTTCACCGTGATGGGCTCCCATTGACTTTCCGGACTGGAAAGATTTTCGAAAAATAATAGATTGCTGAAAAGCGAAGTACGCTATTGGCAGGCAAGGCGGGGGGGTCAGGGCGAGGCGCTAGCAAGGCGGGGGGATCAGGGCGAGGAGCTAAATGAACCCAGTGGTCCGCAGAAGCTAAAATGTGCGTGATTTCACAGGGGCACCCGAGATGGGACCTCGAAAGTCCTGCAGCTGCGGGAAGTCGGAGGCGAATCAGAGTGGGCTGAGGCGAATAAAAAGTGACTCAAGTTGTAAGAACCAACGGCAAAGGCAAAGGAAAGTGTGGTAAAGAGCGATTTTGGGGGTAGGAGTTTAAACCGTGGCATAATCCTGACTATAAAAAGGAAAAGGTACTATTTTACACCCCACACTTCGCCTTGCGAGCAAAACAAAAAGAAAAATTCCCGTGGATTTTACTACGGGGTCATGGTGATGTAATCCCGCAGCCACATTTTAACAGGCGGATTGCTTTCTTCATTAAATATGACACATTTCCCAGAACGATAGTTCAAGATAAAATGCCAGCTCAAATATGCAAAATTTTTCATCCTGTGCCGCGACATCCTTCGCCCGTCCACGGGGAGTTTCGCCTTGCGTACGCAGCCTATGTCTTTCCGAACACAATGGCATCGTCCAAAAATACTTGAACTCAGTGCACAAACAAACATTGAATAAAGTTACAAACAAGATTAAGGTTCAAGTTATTTGTCCCTGTAGCAAGGCGTCAATTGTTCTAACAGATGTAGGGACGCTAAGAGGATTTAAACCACGCGAATTTAATAAACCAGATTAGCAATAGGTGCTTTCCACAAATGCTAGGAACCGTAAAGTAAATCTAGACTAAATTACCCATCAGACCGGAGCATCGCCTGCAAGGAGCGCAGGAAATTTCCGAAGGGGTCCAACAGGACTTTGTGCAAGCACGGCTTGTTCCCCCAAAAAACTTTCTATTTGCATTAAATCCTGCGCTAGGCGCACACGCGCGTACAAAACAGTGGTTTAAGATTCCCCAGTGGGATATATTCTTGAAATCTGAAATATTACCTGTTGTGCCATCCGCTTTTGCAAGGCTGTGGAAAAAGAGAGAGAGGAAGGGAGCGAGCGAGCGAGAGAGGCATGTCTCAAAGCCGGCAAAGGACTAAGATGCCACACTTCGGAAAGGCTGATTGAAAACAGACTCTTCTTAAGTTTTAGAGGATTTTCTCTCTCACTCCCTCCAAGGGCTAAGAAGCCGATTTGGGAGTTTGAAGGGAATAGGTTTCAGCGTCCATATTTGTTCTGGTGCACTTGTAAAATGCGATTTGAAGAGGATCTTTAGCCCTCTGATTGTCTTTGTATTGTTTTTCTTGAAACGGATCTTTTGCCCTTAATGAATCCCCACACAGCTGGACAGCTCCTGCTCGGACACTGAGAGCGCTAACCCCAAACTGACCCCAATTTGACACCACAAGATGAAATTTTACCGCCTGTTA
>NW_009637928.1:0-222 GCF_000690535.1 Cariama cristata | reverse complement strand
TTTCTTCGCTTTTTTGACCGTGCTTAAAAAAAAAAAAAAAAAAAAAAAAAAAAAGGCAAAAAAAAAAAAAGCCCAAACACACACGCACACCCACCCCACCGACTCGTCTCTCACACTTTTCCTGGAAACAGCCTTCGCTGTGAAAGTGATGCACGAGAAATGGAAATCAGCCAATTTAATTTTCCCGAATTACTGTGTTTTAAAAGAAATATGTCACCAGGC